>NW_021629862.1:44420-67342 GCF_900700375.1 Denticeps clupeoides
CAGCTCCAGCGTTCTGCTGGGTCTGAAATGGGCTGGAGTGAGGAACGCTGTGGCCGCGAAGACGAGCGGAACCTCCTGACCACATGTCTGTTCTCGGCGCTGGAAGGTCTCCAGGTTGTACCATTGGCGTAACGCTTGTGACTTGCTGTCTTGTAGAACTTTGACAAGCTGAACGTGCGGACCGCCCACTACACGCCCTTGCCCAGTGGCTCCAATCCGCTCAAGAGGAGCATCCACGACTACGTGAGGTACGGAACCCCGGCCGCCCTCCCTTCCACATGCACAGAAGCCACATGATGAGGCCTAGATCTCACGAGCACGTGTCGTGTGAAGATGACCTCCATCTATCACCCAGGACTGATGGCTCCGCCCACTGCAGCCGGCGTCCTCCGTTCGTTCTTCTCGCTTCCTCACTCACTCGCGCTCTGCTCCGCAGGTCCGGCTTCATCAACCTGGACAAACCGGCGAACCCCTCGTCCCACGAGGTGGTGGCCTGGATCAAGCGCATCCTGCGCGTGGAGAAGACCGGCCACAGCGGCACGCTGGACCCCAAGGTGACCGGCTGTCTGATCGTGTGCGTGGACCGCGCCACGCGATTGGTCAAGTCTCAGCAGAGTGCAGGTGCGTGCCCCGCCCCCTTTCCGTCCCCGCCAGTAAACCCGCCCCCGGCTCACGGCTCTTCTGCCGTCCGTTCCAGGCAAAGAGTACGTTGGCATCGTGCGGCTACACAACGCGCTGGAGAGCGAGCACCAGCTTGCCCGGGTGAGTGCCCGCCCCCTGCTGTCCCCAGTCATGTGACCTGATGACACGTTTATCCATTCTCTGAGCGCCCCCGGGCCGCGCCCCGCCCCGCCCTCGTCTGTTCTAGACTGTGCTGTGGCGTGTGGCGCCGATGCCGGGGGGCGCTAAAGATGACTGTAAACTGCTGATCACGTGACCAGGGCGCCGCTTCGGCGCAGTGCCTTGTGGGTAATGTGGTTTAACGGCCCGGTGTTCTGTTGCAGGCCCTGGAGTGCCTCACCGGCGCCCTCTTCCAGCGGCCGCCGCTCATCGCGGCGGTGAAGCGGCAGCTGCGTGTTCGCACCATCTACGAGAGTAAACTGATCGAGTTCGACCCGGAGCGGAGACTCGGTACCGCGTCCTCCCAGCAAACTGCTCTCTCTCAGGTCCTCTTCACTCGTCTCAAACTCCTCCTCCTCCTCCTTCTTGCAGGAATTTTCTGGGTGAGCTGTGAGGCGGGAACCTACATCCGGACCCTGTGTGTTCACCTGGGCCTCCTGCTGGGGGTCGGGGGTCAAATGCAGGAGCTCCGGAGGGTCCGGTCAGGCGTGCTGGGGGAGAAGGTCAGTGCCCAGAATTCCTCATGTTCCATGTTGGTCCAAAGTGTTGAGTTCGGCTCTGGGTCTCCTCCCCGGCGCTGGTAATGAATCTTTGGTACAGCACCTGGCTGAGGGTCTGGTTGTGTGAGATCCAGTTCTGGACCTGTGTCTCCAGACTCCGGCCTACATGTTCTGCAGCTTTGGCCTCATCTCTCGGCAGCTGTGCTGATGTGTGATTCTGGTCCACACAGGACAACATGGTCACCATGCATGACGTCCTGGACGCACAGTGGCAGTTTGACCACAACAAAGACGAGAGCTACCTCAGGAGGGTCATCTATCCCCTGGAGAAGCTCCTGATCTCGCACAAGAGAGTCGTGATGAAGGACAGCGCTGTGAGTAGTCACATCTCTTCTCTGGTGGACCACGTGGTTCTAATTTCTCAGTAACCAGAGAGCCTGGTTTCTCCACAGGTCAACGCCATCTGCTACGGTGCGAAGATCATGCTTCCAGGTGTGCTGCGCTATGAGGATGGCATTGAGATGAATCAGGACATTGTAGTCATCACCACCAAAGGAGAGGCCATCTGCACAGGTGAGGATCGCTCCTGGTTTGCCTTCAGACCAGCAGAAGCCACATGATTATGTTCAGATTTCATGAGCACCATGTGCCAAGATGACTCCTCATCTATCACCCAAGACTGATGGCTTCAGCGCCAGGTCTCCTGGTGGCACCTGCTCGGGAGCAGAGCTAACGTCCTGTTCTTCACCCCACAGCGGTCGCCCTGATGACCACGGCTGTCATTTCTACCTGTGATCATGGGGTGGTTGCCAAGATCAAGAGGGTCATCATGGAGCGAGACACCTACCCTCGAAAGTGGGGTCTTGGGCCCAAGGTGGGAGTAGAAACCTTCTAACTGCAGCAGTAAGGGGGTGGGGTAACGGGGTCTCATCAGTCTGAAACTCTCTCTGCAGGCCAGTCAGAAGAAGATGATGATCCAGAAGGGTCTGCTGGACAAACATGGGAAGCCAAATGGCAGCACTCCTTCTGACTGGAAACAGAGCTACGTGGACTACAGGTGGGTGGAGGTGGCTGCACCGCGTGGTGCTGCAGACTGTTATCCCTGGTTGACCTGTGGTGGTTTCTCAGGGAGTCTGTCTGCGACAGGAACTCTCACACCTCCGCTCCGCTCTGGTGGCTCCACCTGCCACCGGGCTGCTGGGGTTTGTGGACAGACCCGTTCAGTCTGCTGGAATGAGTCATGTGACCTTTTCCTCCATGTTCGTGTTCCAGCGCGCCGGCAGCAGCGGTGGAGAACGAGTCTGCTGGATCCAAGGTTAATATGAACCCTGGGCTGGTGGAGGTGATGGTGGAAGTTCGTCCTCCTAATAAACGTGTTCTCTACGCAGAGAAAGAGGGAGGAGAGCGGGAGTGACGCTGAGGGCGGAGCCATGGCCTCCGCCACGCCCAAATCTGAAGAGGAGCTGAAGAAAGAGAAGAAGAGGAAGAAGAAAGAGAAGTTGAAACTGGCGGCAGAGGAGGAGGAGGAGGCTCCTGCGGAGGAAGCAGATCCTCAGGTGAGGGTCGGTCAGGAGGGCGCGGTCGTGGTTTTCTGTTCGCCGTTTTTAACGACTCCGTTCGCAGGCTGAGAGCGGCAAGAAGAAGAAAAAGAAGAAGAAACCGAAGGAGGCGGCGGCGGGCGAAACGTCTGACTGAGGACTGTATAAAAATGGACTAAACTTGAAGACCGGTGGACCTGAGTGGCCACCAACTTCTCCTCCCTCACATGGTGAGGGGTATTTTTATAAGAAACGATCACGTGAAATGCGAATTATTTCTGTTCTGCCCCATGTTGTGATTGTGTGAATGGACTTTTTTTTTTTTTTTTGTAAATATGCTTGAGTGTCGACAACATGAATTTTTATAAAAGAAACTTAAAAAAAAGCTCTTTGTTTCTGAACGCCGCTGGTGGGGTTTTGATTGGTTCATGCGTGATAATATTAATATTAGGGTTCCTAGCGGTTAAGGAAGTGGCCCCGTAATCAGAAGGTTGCCGATCTACCAAGGTGCCACTGAGCAAAGCACCGTCCCCACACACTGCTCCCCGGGCGCCCGTCATGGTGCCCACTGCTCACTCAGGGTGATGGTTAAATGCAGAGGACAAATTTCACTGTGCTGCTGTGCATCACGCGTGACAATCACTTCACATTCACTGTCATAAGACGAGGTCTCCATGGTGCCACCACGGTCCCCTCGATGAAGGTACCAGTCGGTTCTGTGGTAACGGCCTAACCGTCGTGTGTGGCGCAGATTGTGCACCGACTCCGTGACGGTGATGCAGGGGTCACAGGTCACATCTTTACTGTGGAACATCAGGCGAGTCCAGTCAACATGATACGAGAAGATTTTAATGGGTTAGAAAGTGGCGAGCATTATAACGAGGTATCTACTGATCTGATGGCGGTGGACATGCATCCCTGCACCTCCCCGTGGTCCAGACGTGCCGGACCTGCCCGGTTCCTTCATGGTTCTGCTCAAACAAACTATTGCTTTATTAAGGGTGCAAATGTTTTAGGTTTTTTTTAATGGAGGAGCTACAGTCTCTGGGGACGCAGCGGTTCTCCCGTCGTGGCCTGCAGCGCTGCACCGTCATCACTTCCTGTCCCTGCTGTGGGCGGGGCTTTAGTACACCCAGGACACTGGAACCCACTGTGGGGTGGAGCTGGCACGCTCCAGCGCCGCCTCAATTCCTTTAACGCTCTCGTCCACGTCGTTGTTCACCAGCACCACGTCGAAAAAGTGGCGGTACGTGGACAGGACGGCGTTGGACTCCTTCTGAATCGTCTGCACCGTTTCTGGCTGGGAGACGGGGCGTGGTCAGAGGTTTCGTTTCATTTCATTAAAGCTCCTCCCCCTATAATCTAACTCACCTGATTGGGTTTATCAGTTGGGGCGACGAACACGATGAGCGGCGCCAGTTCTGCGGTTCTCAGGAGCTTCAGTGTCTATAATCACAACAACCAGGCGAGTCAAACACAGAACCAGTGGAACCATTCGTAGAAACGTTCCTCAGAACAGTTCACACACCTGTGGCTCCACATCCAGAACTGCAATCTTTCCCAGCTCATGGATCTTGTGGATGGTCTCCATCTTGGTGCCAAACATGTTCCCCTGGAAGCTCCCGTACTCCAGAAACTGATTCTCCACTATGCCGTGGGTCATGGTGTCATTGGAGATGAAGAAGTACTCTTTCCCATCCTCCTCGTCTTTCTTCGGGGGTCTGGTCGTGTCTGTTGAACACAAACGAGGAACATTTAGAAATGGAGTTTGATGGAAAGGAGCAGTGTGGTGAAGGTTTACTCACGAGGAACCGGGTAGGAGAACCTGTTGGGGTATTTGCTCAAGAGAGAGTTCTTGATGTGACTCCGACCCACCCCTGGAGCACCTGCACAAGAACAATGAGTGGAAGCAGAGGATCAGTCGACTGTCGTCGTGGATATTAGAGGTCATGAGGGTGTTCATACTCAGACTTACCGATGAGGACCAGAGTCTTCCTGCTGAAAGCAGGCAGCTGAACCACCTCCTCATACGAGATGACGTCCAACTGGTCGAAAACTGCGGAAGTGAAGGAGACGTGAGTGGAACCCGACCACAGCCTGAGGAACCTCCTCCCAGTGGAACTTACTTGAGCTGTGCTTGGCCAGGTACTTGTCTTTGCACTTCTTCTTCTTGCCAAACGGACTGCAGGACTGGTTTCCACCATCGGCCACTTTACTCTTGCTCGCCACCCGCCTTAAAAAGACAAGAGCAGAAGCTCTGAGATGCCCTGCCCTGGAGAAGACCACGATGCCCTGGTGGCGAGTTGTAGAACAGCCCCTCCAGAACCCTACCACTCCTGCATCTCCGGCGAGGGGATGAGGCCGGCGTAGTCGGCGGCGGAGTTCTCCACCCGTCCCTGCCACCAGTTGGGGTCCTTCTTGTTGATGATGTGGATGATGTCACCTGTCTGGAATCTGAGCCCCGCCTCTTTGCAGGGGATGAGGTCGTCCTTTATGGGGTCGTAGTCGAACTGAGCTCTCATGTACATCTGCAGAACCCGAGACACACGGCAGTGAGTGTTCTCCGGAGAACCAAGGTGGGTCCATAACGCTGCTCCCCGCAGCTCCCATCAACCCGCAGAGAGACGTCTGAGGAACTAAGGGCTACAGCTACGCGGCTAGCGTGAGAACGAGAGAACCTGCCGAGCTCAGCAAGCGGTCCAGACCTCCATCACACCACCGAGGTCCCCCTTCACACCCATTCACTTTTTTTTGGTGAGGAGACCATGGACCGTGGTGAGACCAGCTGCTGGCGGATTGTCTCGGCTTTACTCAGCGCTTACTAATAACGGCGTAATCACCTGGTTCCCAGCTCTTTAGATGATTCTCCTACAGAAGAGCACATTGCAACAGGACATTTCTACAGAGTTCCTGACGAGAGCGACACCTGCACACTTCTCCAGGTCAAAGGTCGCCAACAGTGAGATGAACAGCACGCCTCACCTCACAGGCCAGAGCGCGGTTCTGCTGGTTCGGGATGATCTTCAGTGTGACCACGCCGTTGGTGTCCTTCTGCAGAAACAGTGAGATGGATGTAGAGGCTTCTCATCTGCTGGCTGCAGCTGAGGACAGGAAGTGCTGACCTACCAAAATCTTCTGCAGCTCATCCACAGACTTGTTGGTGACGCTCTGGCCGTTAATCTCAGCAATTTCGTCGCCTTCGTGCAGAGAACCTGTTGAGGACCGAGAAGAACCAGGATGAGCACAGTAGAAATGTAATTATTGGTAGCGTTGTGTAGCAGGTCACACACCCTGTCTGTGTATCAGACCGCCGTGGAGGATCCTGGCCACAGAACATCGCTGGCGCTCGTTCACCTTCAGGGTCACGCCCTGCCAACAGACACAGAGACGGGGGGTCAGCCTCCACGCGAAGGGTCACGCTGCAGGATGTCACATGATGTCCAGATGTCCTTACCATGGGCTCGGTGGCCGACTTCTCCACGGCCACCTCCCGCATCCTGGGCACCTCCCCCCCGTTCATGTGGGTGGTGCTGCCGTTGGAGAAGACCACGTGGCCTGTGAGGTCACACGTCTGCATGGCTGCCTGGAACGAGAGGGAGAAGGACATCCTGACATCTGCTGCAGGTCACATGTCACCATTCAGGTCGCCATGGTTACTCTTCAGGCTCAGCGAGAGACGTGCACACTCGCTGACCTTTGAACCTTTCTAAACGATTGTGGAGAATTCTTCAAGTTGACCTGCTGCTCTGAGCTGATTTGTGAAGAATGTGACCCCGCCCACGCAGCAGCAGGACAAGATGTTTACGGGGGAGCTGCTCTGCAGGGGGCGCTGCTGATCATAGCTGGAGCTCCAGGAAGCCGCCACCCTGATGGGGTTAAAGATTGCCGCTGACTCATCAAAGAGGAAGATGGTCACGTGACCAGGAGGCTGAAGGTCCTCTGCTATCTTCACCATCATGAAGATGAAAAAGACCTCGGTTACTCAACTCGTGCCCGGTTCTCCAGCATCAGCAGATCTACACCCACCACGCAGCTGGAAACTGAAAAACGGAGCTCAGTCATGTGAGCAGAGCTGCTTCCACTTCCTGATTTACAGCAGGACCTTCTTCAGTGCTGGACACGCCCCTCTGACCCCTCGAAGGTGGGGCTTCTCAGCACAGGGGTCACCCTTCCAGAACAGGAACACAGGTAGAACAGGTGGAGCTGAGGGGGTTTACACAAGATCTCAGCAGGGTTCAGAGGGTCCACCACTGAAACACGTCCCGACAGCAGAGACAGAGACACACACACACACACACGTACCCAGAGACACACACACACACACACACACGTACCCAGAGAAATACACACACACGCACACACACACACGTACCCAGAGACTTACAAACAAAACACACACACACACACACCACACACGTACCCAGAGACTTACACACACACACGTACCCAGAGACTTACACACACACACTTATCCAGAGACTTACACACACACACTTATCCAGAGACTTACACACACACACACACACACACACACACACGTACCCAGAGACTTACAAACAAAACACACACACACGTACCCAGAGACTTACACACACACGCACACACACACGTACCCAGAGACTTACACACACACGCACACACACACTTATCCAGAGACTTACACACACACACTTATCCAGAGACTTACACACACACACTTATCCAGAGACTTACACACACACACTTATCCAGAGACTTACACACACACACGTACCCAGAGACTTACACACACACACGTACCCAGAGACTTACACACACACACGTACCCAGAGACTTACACACACACACTTATCCAGAGACTTACACACACACACTTATCCAGAGACTTACACACACACACGTACCCAGAGACTTACACACACACACACGTACCCAGAGACTTACACACACACACACGTACCCAGAGACTTACACACACACACACGTACCCAGAGACTTACACACACACACACGTACCCAGAGACTTACACACACACACACACGTACCCAGAGACTTACACACACACACGTACCCAGAGACTTACACACACACACGTACCCAGAGACTTACACACACACACACGTACCCAGAGACTTACACACACACACACGTACCCAGAGACTTACACACACACACGTACCAGAGACTACACACACACGTACCCAGAGACTTACACACACACACACGTACCCAGAGACTTACACACACACACACACACACACACACACACCCCCACTGACACCCACTGCGAGCGACCGCGTCCGCGGGGAGAAGGGCCGCTCACCCGCTCGGCTGTGGCCCGGCTCCGCAGCAGCTGCTCCAGGTACAGGTCGGACAGCGCGCTCCGCTCCAGTCTGGCCGCCGCCTCGTCTTTGCTGGACTTTAGCGTCATGGCGGCGGAGGAGGAGGAAGGAGGAAGGAGGAGGCCGATAAGGAGCGATAAGCGCCCGGATCGGCGGGTAAAGTGCGGAGTTCAGCGCTCCGCTCCGCGCCGCCGCTCAGCTGACAAAGCACGTAAACAGCAGGATGGAGGGGCGGGGCCACGCGTCCCGGGGGCGGAGCCACATCCGGGTCTTTCCGCAGGCGGCTTAACCCGAACTAAACAGGCCGAGCTGTACATGTACAGTCAGAGGCTCCAGAAGTACCCCATAAAACACACCCAGGTTCGAACCCCACTTACTACCATCGTGTCTTAGGGGGGGGGACTGTCCCTGTCACTACTGATAGCACCCTGGGTGTCTCCAGGGGGGGACTGTCCCTGTCACTACTGATAGTACCCTGGGTGTCTCCAGGGGGGACTGTCCCTGTCACTACTGATAGCACCCTGGGTGTCTCCAGGTGGGAATGTCCCTGTCACTACTGATAGCACCCTGGGTGTCTCCAGGTGGGAATGTCCCTGTCACTACTGATAGTACCCTGGGTGTCTCCAGGGGGGGACTGTCCCTGTCACTACTGATAGCACCCTGGGTGTCTCCAGGTGGGAATGTCCCTGTCACTACTGATAGCACCCTGGGTGTCTCCAGGTGGGAATGTCCCTGTCACTACTGATAGTACCCTGGGTGTCTCCAGGGGGGGACTGTCCCTGTCACTACTGATAGTACCCTTGGTGTCTCCAGATGGGACTGTCCCTGTCACTACTGATAGCACCCTGGGTGTCTCCAGGTGGGAATGTCCCTGTCACTACTGATAGCACCCTGGGTGTCTCCAGGTGGGAATGTCCCTGTCACTACTGATAGTACCCTGGGTGTCTCCAGGGGGGGACTGTCCCTGTCACTACTGATAGTACCCTTGGTGTCTCCAGTAGTCACTACTGATAGTACCCTGGGTGTCTCCAGGTGGGAATGTCCCTGTCACTACTGATAGTACCCTGGGTGTCTCCAGGGGGGGACTGTCCCTGTCACTACTGATAGTACCCTGGGTGTCTCCAGGTGGGACTGTCCCTGTCACTACTGATAGTACCCTGGGTGTCTCCAGGGGGGGACTGTCCCTGTCACTACTGAGTGTATAAGGGCGCCTGGTAAACGCTGTAAATGTAAATCAGTTTTTGTGAATATTAAACCACATACAGACACAGTTTATGGCGAGTATTTGCCACGTGCAGCTTCTTATTGTGGAGCTACTAAGATGGAGCCATTGTGAAGAAACATGTTCCGTATTTGTAGTATGAGGAGAAGTATGTAGTATGTGTGTAGAAGTATGATTTGAAATATGTTGTATGAACCTGTTTTTTTTTCTCTTTTTACCTTCATGGCAGCTTGTTCACTGTTGTCTCGTCGTCAGCTGATGAGATGAGAAGGTGTTCAGCACGAACCTTCAGGACTGTTGGAAATGTCCCTGCTGGTGGTCATCATCCACAGCCTTTTTATTCTTTATATCATCATTATTTTTACATTTAACTTACAGAAAGGGAGAAAGAGGGAGGAAGATAGAGAAAGAGAAGGAGAATCTTCTTCAGTATCTTCTTAGATAAAAACCCACAGCAGAGAAACTAATTTTACTAATTTAAAAAAAAGTTACTAATAAATATTAAACTAGAACACCAGGTCCGCAATGTGTTCAGAGGAAAGCTGCTGGCCCTGACGGAATACCTGGGAATGTGCTCAAAATCTGTGCGCCTGTGTTCACCAGACTTCTCAACCTCTCCTTGTCACCAGCCACTGTCCCTCACTGCCTGAAAACTGCAACAATAGTCCCAGTCCCCAAGTCCACCACCATCAGTGGCCTTAGGGACTACAGACCCATTGCACTGACATCCGTGGTTGCAAAGTGCTTTGAGATGACACCACCCTGGTTGGGCTGATCACTGACGATGACGACACCGCCTACAGAGATGAGGTCCAGCAACTACAACAACCTAACCCTCAACACCAGGAAAACCAAGGAAGTGGTCATGGTGGTCTACCGAGCCACAATTGGGAGTGTGCTGGTGCACGCCATCCCCGTGTGGTAAGCTGGTTGTACAGTAGCAGAAAAGAAGTGACTCCAGAGGGTCACCGGAACAGCAGAGAAGGTGATCGGCTGCCCACTCCCCTCCCTGGACTCCATTGCCAGCTCTAGATGGCTCTCCAGAGCCAGGGTGATCATAAAAGACCATCTCCAATCTAACCACCACCTATTCAACATGCTGGTTCAGATCCATCAGGTGCAAAACCAACAGACTAAAGAACAGCTTCTACCCCTGGGCATTCAGAACTCTCAATGTGTGAGTGTGTGTGTGTGAGTGTGTGTGTGCGCAGATTTCTTTTGTACAGTCATCACGCATCTCACTACTGCTACTGACTACGGGCCTGTGAAATATCCTGGAAATGTGCAATTTACCCAACAGTCTCACTTATTTAAAGTGAAGTGATTGTCACATGTGATACACAGCAGCACAGCACACGGTGCACACAGTGAAATTTGTCCTCTGCATTTAACCATCACCCTGAGTGAGCAGTGGGCACCATGACAGGCGCCCGGGGAGCAGTGTGTGGGGACGGTGCTTTGCTCAGTGGCACCTCAGTGGCACCTTGGCGGTTCGGGATTCGAACCGGCAACCTTCTGATTACGGGGCCGCTTCCTTAACCGCTAGGACACCACTGCCCCACCACTGTCTCACTTATTTTTACTGACCAAAGCCCTTCCCCCCTATTTATTATAATTATGACGCATGTCCCATGTCCCTTGTACCCATATACTGTGTAATGGAGTGTTTTTAGATTGTTTTCTTGCATCTTTGTGGTCTTGCCAGCTAATTTAATTGTCCAGTGTAACTGTACAATGACAATAAAAAATGTCTGAATCTGATCTCCTCCTGCTAAAAAGGCTTAAAAGTGGTTCAATCTAAAGTGAAAACACTCTGTTAAAATCCATTTTATTACTCAGTCACCTGGTCAAGCACAGACAGTGTTCAACTAGTAACACAAATGTACCATCGTGACCACAATGCCACCATCTGGTGCAGGTGTCCCCCCACCACGATAACTCTGAGCGTCATCAGCATGGACAATCTTGGAGATAATGGACTTCCTCTATCATAATCATGACTTCTGGTAACCCCGGTTTGAACAGGATTCCTATCTCAATGACTTCCTTCCAAGTTTTTGGTTTTACGTGGTTTGAACACACGGGGGCGCTGTTGACCCTCAGTGAGAAATGACTCAGTCTCTCTCTTCATGGACCCCAAAAGAGACCCCAACTCTCAGATTTACATTTACATTTACATTTACAGCATTTATCAGACGCCCTTATCCAGAGCGACTTACAATCAGTAGTTACAGGGACAGTCCCCCCCTGGAGACACTCAGGGGTAAGTGTCCTGCTCAGGGACACAATGGTAGTAAGTGGGATTTGAACCTGGGTCTTCTGGTTCACAGGCGAGTGTGTTACCCACTAGGCTACTACCACCACATCACCATCATGGTTTTAAGCCACCGGCCAATAATGAGTGAGACGTGGTCTGTCTGTCCTGCTGGTCAACTTATTACAAAAGGAGCTGATTACTGCAATGTGGTCATTTGAGGCATTTCAGAAAAAAACATTTGGTAATATTTTATTTGGCACAAATTACACGTGACAATTTTAACCTGGAAATGATGTTTTATTAATCCGTACGAATTCACTGCAGAGGAGAGACAGTCGTCCGACAGAACAGAGAGATGAGTGGTGATGCTGTATTACAGTATAATGCAGGTGAATCGGTCTCTTTCACCTGTCCTTGTATTGCACCATGAGCCCAGTCAGCTCGGTCAGATACCACGTCACCTTCCTACATAGAGCCCAGATCCATATTCACAGTTATTTAAATACAGTAACGCTGTAATGTAACACATTACTTTGAAATGACAGTAACATTGAGGTCTCCTTGATGAAGGTCCCCGCACACTGCGCCCTCACTGATGGTTAAATACAGAGGACACGTGTCACCGTGTCACCGTGTGCTGTGCTGCAGTGTCTCACAATAAAAACCGAGGTCACTTTCACGTTTTACTTTCAACAAGTAATAAATAAGTGGCTTGGCGAGGCGGGAGCTCCTGTGAATGGTGACAGTGACCCTGGTGGCCACAGCGGCCTCTGCTGTCAGGTGTCCTGTATTTATGACCCCCGTTCGTTATGCCTCGGAAGCGTCGGGATTTATGGATTAATTTCCTGGGATTGAGGCGGCAGTATCAGTCTGTTTCTCATGGGAGAGAGAGAGAGCACAGAATGCCATGTCGTGGATGACCCTGCTCTGCATGGAGACATGGCGGCACATGTTACCACCACAGGAACCCTCTCCACCCGCGCCGGAATAAATTCTGCATCATTACCAACAATAATGATCAATCCCACCACGTCGCGTTAAACAACACAAGTTCCCATCGATTCCCTATTAACTCCAGTCGCGTAACATGCTGCGCCGCTCCGGCTGGCTGAGCCGCCGCGTGACCTTTAACCTCCCTCTAGTCTTCAGCCCGCAGGTGAGCGACTGGCTCGTACCCGTGGAGAACACGCTCTGAGAATCTGAGTTGTAACCTGTGTTGATGGTTCAGGAGGTGTATTAATTCAAGATGGAAGACGTTCCCAGTTGTACAACATACAGTGCAAATGACACTGAAAATGATTTCAATTGTAATAAACTTCTTCAGATTAAAGAATAAATATGAATATGCTGATCATGGGCTGGAGAAACATCTGACACCTCTTCTGTCTGCACCTGATGCTGAGTTCCTCGAACCCTCGGCCAGCTGCCACCTGCAGCGTTGTGTGTGTGTGTGTGTGTGTGTGTGTGTTGACCTCCGTTTCTCCTCTCCACCCTCCTGTCCCATAAAATCAGCATTTCAACAAATCAAAGCGCCCCAGTCGTGTCATGTGACAGTGGCGGTGACAGCGAATGGCTCCTCATCACAGCTTTTATTGCTCTTCTCAGGTTCTATTCTCATCCATCTTGCGCTTCTTTACTACGTCCACTTCAGGTGACTGGTGTCCACCTGGACTCGGAGGACATCACGCCACGGAAATAAAACCGCTGCTGCTGCTGCTGCATTCACAGCTTTCAGAAGAGCTGCAGGAACCAACCAATCACTGAGGCCCTGCAGCACTCCAGAAGAGCAGAAGCGGCCTGCAGCAGCAGGCGGAGGCCAGTAGAGGTCCGTGCTGCACCACCCGTGAGGATCTGGCCACGTTCTCCGCACATTGGCTCAGTGTTTGTGTTTGAACATGTTGTCAATAGGTGTGAATTCGAAGTACATCAATGCAACACACAATAAGACATTAATGAGCAGAAGAACCCTGCAGGGCCCATCAGCACGTCCCTCCTCGAGGGACCCACAGGGCAGAAGAAGAGAAGGAAGCAGGACGTGAAGGGTTCCCTGGAGATGGAATTAAAGAGCAGGAATACTGCTTTATAGAAACAGTGTTCAGGAAAGAACTGAGCAGCAGTTTCTCAATCACCTCGTCACTGATGACCCCACTACAGAATAAAAAAGGAGCTGAAATCACTTCTCCATTTGACCTCTGATCCTGAGTGCAGCGTCTATTTCAGATGAATTTAGAACGAGGACATTTTTGTCAGAGCTCAGGATCTTCTGCTTTAATGATGACACGGTGGCCTGATAAACTCCACTTGACAAATCTGGGTCAGGCTGGAATCATGGTGGCTCGGTTCTGAGCGGTTCCTCCAGCGCTTTCAGAGGCGCCTGCTTGAGTGAAGATCAAACCCCCCCAGACTGGAATCTGTGGTAAGAAGTGACAATCCAGCACACCAGCCTCTCTGAACTGAAATAAACCAGAAACAGACCCACAATCCCACACAACATCTCCACCCATCACTATACAGACCCACAATCCCACACAACGTCTACACCCATCACTATACAGACCCACAATCCCACACAACGTCTACACCCATCACTATACAGACCCACAATCCCACACAACGTCTCCGCCCATCACTATACAGACCCACAATCCCACACAACATCTCCACCCATCACTATACAGACCCACAATCCCACACAACGTCTACACCCATCACTATACAGACCCACAATCCCACACAACGTCTACACCCATCACTATACAGACCCACAATCCCACACAACGTCTACACCCATCACTATACAGACCCACAATCCCACACAATGTCTCCGCCCATTACTATACAGACCCACAATCCCACACAACATCTCCACCCATCACTATACAGACCCACAATCCCACACAACATCTCCACCCATCACTATACAGACCCACAATCCCACACAACGTCTACACCCATCACTATACAGACCCACAATCCCACACAACGTCTACACCCATCACTATACAGACCCACAATCCCACACAACATCTCCGCCCATCACTATACAGACCCACAATCCCACACAACATCTCCGCCCATCACTATAAAGACCCACAATCCCACACAACATCTCCACCCATCACTATACAGACCCACAATCCCACACAAGGTCTACACCCATCACTATACAGACCCACAATCCCACACAACATCTCCACCCACCACTATACAGACCCACAATCCCACACAACATCTCCCCCCATCACTATACAGACCCACAATTCCACACAACATCTCCACCCATCACTATACAGACCCACAATCACACACAAGGTCTACACCCATCACTATACAGACCCACAATCCCACACAACGTCTACACCCATCACTATACAGACCCACAATCCCACACAACGTCTCCGCCCATTACTATACAGACCCACAATCCCACACAACATCTCCACCCATCACTATACAGACCCACAATCCCACACAACGTCTACACCCATCACTATACAGACCCACAATCCCACACAACGTCTACACCCATCACTATACAGACCCACAATCCCACACAACGTCTCCGCCCATTACTATACAGACCCACAATCCCACACAACATCTCCACCCATCACTATACAGACCCACAATCCCACACAACGTCTACACCCATCACTATACAGACCCACAATCCCACACAACGTCTACACCCATCACTATACAGACCCACAATCCCACACAACGTCTACACCCATCACTATACAGACCCACAATCCCACACAATGTCTCCGCCCATTACTATACAGACCCACAATCCCACACAACATCTCCACCCATCACTATACAGACCCACAATCCCACACAACATCTCCACCCATCACTATACAGACCCACAATCCCACACAACGTCTACACCCATCACTATACAGACCCACAATCCCACACAACGTCTACACCCATCACTATACAGACCCACAATCCCACACAACATCTCCGCCCATCACTATACAGACCCACAATCCCACACAACATCTCCGCCCATCACTATAAAGACCCACAATCCCACACAACATCTCCACCCATCACTATACAGACCCACAATCCCACACAAGGTCTACACCCATCACTATACAGACCCACAATCCCACACAACATCTCCACCCACCACTATACAGACCCACAATCCCACACAACATCTCCCCCCATCACTATACAGACCCACAATTCCACACAACATCTCCACCCATCACTATACAGACCCACAATCACACACAAGGTCTACACCCATCACTATACAGACCCACAATCCCACACAACATCTCCACCCATCACTATACAGACCCACAATCCCACACAACATCTCCCCCCATCACTATACAGACCCACAATCCCACACAACATCTCCGCCCATCACTATACAGACCCACAATCCCACACAACATCTCCACCCATCACTATACAGACCCACAATCCCACACAACATCTCCACCCATCACTATACAGACCCACAATCCCACACAAGGTCTACACCCATCACTATACAGACCCACAATCCCACACAACATCTCCGCCCATCACAATACAGACCCTCAATCCCACACAACGTCTACACCCATCACTATACAGACCCACAATCCCACACAACATCTCCACCCATCACTATACAGACCCACAATCCCACACAACATCCCCCCCCATAACTATATAGACCCACAATCCCACACAACATCTCCACCCATCACTATACAGACCCACAATCCCACACAACATCTCCCCCATCACTATACAGACCCACAATCCCACACAACATCTCCCCCCATCACTAAACAGACCCACAATCCCAGACAACATCTCCCCCCATCACTATACAGACCCACAATCCCACACAACATCTCCACCCATCACTATACAGACCCACAATCCCACACAACATCTCCCCCCCTCACTATACAGACCCACAATCCCACACAACCTCTCCCCCCATCACTATACAGACCCACAATCCCACACAACATCTCCCCCCATCACTATACAGACCCACAATCCCACACAACATCTCCGCCCATCACTATACAGACCCACAATCCCACACAACATCTCCCCCCATCACTATACAGACCCACAATCCCACACAACGTCTACACCCATCACTATACAGACCCACAATCCCACACAACATCTCCGCCCATCACTATACAGACCCACAATCCCACACAACGTCTACACCCATCACTATACAGACCCACAATCCCACACAACATCTCCCCCCCATCACTATACAGACCCACAATCCCACACAACGTCTACACCCATCACTATACAGACCCACAATCCCACACAACATCTCCACCCATCACTATACAGACCCACAATCCCACACAACTTCTCCAGCCATTACTATACAGACCCACAATCCCACACAACATCTCCACCCACCACTATACAGACCCACAAACCCACACAAGGTCTACACCCATCACTATACAGACCCACAATCCCACACAACATCTCCACCCATCACTATACAGACCCACAATCCCACACAACATCTCCCCCCATCACTATACAGACCCACAATCCCACACAACATCTCCGCCCATCACTATACAGACCCACAATCCCACACAACATCTCCACCCATCACTATACAGACCCACAATCCCACACAACATCTCCACCCATCACTATACAGACCCACAATCCCACACAAGGTCTACACCCATCACTATACAGACCCACAATCCCACACAACATCTCCGCCCATCACAATACAGACCCTCAATCCCACACAAAGTCTACACCCATCACTATACAGACCCCCAATCCCACACAACATCTCCACCCATCACTATACAGACCCACAATCCCACACAACATCCCCCCCCATCACTATACAGACCCACAATCCCACACAACATCTCCACCCATCACTATACAGACCCACAATCCCACACAACATCTCCCCCCATCACTATACAGACCCACAATCCCACACAACATCTCCACCCATCACTAAACAGACCCACAATCCCACACAACATCTCCCCCCATCACTATACAGACCCACAATCCCACACAACATCTCCACCCATCACTATACAGACCCACAATCCCACACAACATCTCCCCCCCTCACTATACAGACCCACAATCCCACACAACATCTCCCCCCATCACTATACAGACCCACAATCCCACACAACATCTCCCCCCATCACTATACAGACCCACAATCCCACACAACATCTCCGCCCATCACTATACAGACCCACAATCCCACACAACATCTCCCCCCATCACTATACAGACCCACAATCCCACACAACGTCTACACCCATCACTATACAGACCCACAATCCCACACAACATCTCCGCCCATCACTATACAGACCCACAATCCCACACAACGTCTACACCCATCACTATACAGACCCACAATCCCACACAACATCTCCGCCCATCACTATACAGACCCACAATCCCACACAACGTCTACACCCATCACTATACAGACCCACAATCCCACACAACATCTCCACCCATCACTATACAGACCCACAATCCCACACAACTTCTCCAGCCATTACTATACAGACCCACAATCCCACACAACATCTCCACCCACCACTATACAGACCCACAATCCCACACAATATCTCCACCCATCACTATACAGACCCACAATCCCACACAACATCTCCGCCCATCACTATACAGACCCACAATCCCACACAACATCTCCACCCATTACTATACAGACCCACAATCCCACACAACATCTCCAGCCATCACTATACAGACCCACAATCCCACACAACATCTCCACCCATCACTATACAGACCCACAATCCCACACAACATCTCCACCCATCACTATACAGACCCACAATCCCACACAACGTCTACACCCATCACAATACAGACCCACAATCCCACACAACATCTCCACCCATCACTATACAGACCCACAATCCCACACAACATCTCCCCCCATCACTATACAGATCCCACACAACATTTGTGATGTTTGAGATGTCATTTGTATTTTAAAGTTTAAAATAAATAAATTATTGCAGTTCTGAATTTCCTAAAATCGCATCTCTTTGTCTCAAAACAATAAACACAACCTCTAAGATCAAACTACACTCACAAAACCCCCAACTCGCTCAGCAAAACATTTGACCCAAAAGTTTTACTTTTTACTCCAGCAATCAAGCAATGCTGTCAAGAAGTACACAAAACTAACCACTGTGCAAACACAACGATTACACACTACAGAAAAAATTCGAAACTGCGGTGAAAGTTTCCCAAATGACAACATACATGGACGCTCTGTCTTCTCACGGTCTCTCTCCTCAAGCAAAGCATCCCTAAGACTATCTAGGAATTGCAGTAGAATTTCGGTGCAGTATGGCCCAACAGTGACATGACTGTGGGGAACATCATAGCTGCTGATGGCACCATGCTGGCCAGGCAGTTCAGTAATGGCATGTTGACCCATGACATTGTGATCTTCTTGCTAGATTGAATCCTGCTTCATCGGCGAAGATGTATTCAGTGTACACAGTGAATTTACTTCTGTAAATGTGCTGCATTCATCTTTATCTCGTTGTGTTGACAGACTTACATTATTTATTCCCTCGAAATGTATGTTGTCTTTTATAATCTGCTGCTGGATTTCATGCAGTCAAACTGCATTATTTTGATGGACCATTTGCACAATAAGTGTCTCCTGGTGTTGTGTTTTTCAGCACACTGTCACGTCTGGGGGTTGGGCAACGTGACAACAGAGGAGAGGGACGTGTGAGGCGGGAATACACACCTGCCGGGCTGAAGTGAAATATTGTGCTTTTATTTACAGCGAGAAGTGAACAACCAGACAAAACCTAGAGTTCTGGATGTAACACAAACACACACACACACTTTTACTTTTTATCTGTTCTCTTCTCTGAAGGCTCACGCTGCCTCCCTCATAGTTATGCCATGACCCAGAACTTGATCTATGACACTTGCTTGAAGTTCTTGCCCACCACCTCTTAAACGGAGTCCTCTTCTTCTTCTCCTGTCATGGTTCGCAGGTGAAGGAGTGATGACGTACAGAAGCTTGACATTCTAGATAAAATGATATTTATTTAAACATTTAAACATTAAGTTTAAAGTGAAAGTGACATGATTGTCGTTGTGTGACACTGCAGCACAGCACACGGTGACACGTGTCCTCTGTATTTAACCGTCACCCTTGGTGAGCAGTGGGCACCATGACAGGCGCCCGGGGAGCAGTGTGTGGGGACGGGACCTTCATCAAGGGGACCTCAGTGGCACCTTGGCGGCCCGGGACTCGAACCAGCAACCTTCTGATTGCGCTTTGTTAACCGCTAGGCCACCACTGCCCAAATAACGAACAGAAATAAATGCAAAGATCCTGAGTGTTACTCGGCACATGACTGTGGGAACAATGTGTGGTCCCTGCAGGCCCTCTGATCAGGTGATCGTGGCCCCTGGGCGTCACACATCCGCTGATGAATAGTACTTTTTCCATGTCAGGTTATTATGTTAATGTGCTGTTTCACCTTCAACATCATCCTGTCCCTGTACCACAGTTCATTAGTTCACTCGGGACTAATTACAACCTGAACTATGAATTAGTTATAATCGCTGCTGCCAGGACAGTGAGGTTCCGGGCGGAGATCTTTCTACTCCTGGCGTGTTCTGGTGATCTGCTGCAGGACACTCCACTTCCTCCCCGTCTGGACCTTCACACCTCATATCTTCTGTCATACAGAACATGTCAATCACACCGGATTGGATTTGACTTTTTCTGCCAGAAGCTCCGCCCCCCGTGGCGGCTCTTGATCCGGCCTGTCAGGGGATTGATTTTGCGATTGGGATGAGTGCGGATTCGGATTTATCGGTACAATTGTGTCCCTCGCTGCTTATCACACGCCATCGATCGCTCGCCGCGCAATTAGCATAATAGATTTTCTAATGGATTGTGTGCGACGTCTGTCCTGCCGACTGACGTGCTCGTCCATTCGGCGGTGACCTGAGCATTGTGCTCCACATGGCGTCCGGCGGGGGACGGGACAGCAAATCGATGGCCTGAGCTCTCAGGGTTGATGATGTGCATTAATGCAACACTAATAAATGAGCTGATAATTGACAACTGTTTTAATCACCCGGCCCTTGACTGCAGATGAGGGCGTCGTCAGCGGGCGGGGCTCCTGCGGCGTCTAATCTGAAGGAAATGAAAGTGTGACCAGAAGTGATTTGAATTTCTGCAGCTTGAGTTTGGCGCAGAGGAGTTTCTTCCAGATTCTCTTTCACAGCGTGGCCTCAGATTTATAAATCATATCTCAGCATCTTCAAAAAGCTTCACTGCACTGCGCCGCCGGAGGAGGGGCTGCTCCACAGCAGCGTTGCCATGGCGAGACGTGTTTAGTGGGCTGCGATAGGGGTTAAAGGACGTGAGCGTGACCTCTGACATGTTTCATGTGAGGGCAGAGGTTGAACAACACACCAGTCAGGTCCAGTCTCCATGTTCCTGGGTTCATGATTCCAGGATGGTCATTGGCTGCTGTTGCGTTCAGGCTGATGACTGGCGGGTAACACACTCTCCCAGGTTCAAACCCCACTTACTACCATCGTGCAGGACACTTAACCCTGAGTGTGTCCAGGGGGGGACTGTCCCTGTAACTACTGACTGTAAATCGCTCTGGATCAGGGCGTCTGGTAAATGCTGGAAATGTAAATGGAACACATTCGTAATCGTCAGCGTCTGAAATGAGCAGATTTTTGAGACAAGGAGGATGATGTACAGCGTGGTCTCCTCCCTCTACATTTTAATGAGCAACTGATGATAATAAAATATAATGAGCATTCGTTAGGATGTCTGATTAAACTCATTTGTCCATTCCACCCAGACCAGAAGCTCTGATCAGACCCTCAAGATGTGAGGAACAATCTGAAAGATTCCAGCTCACTGATGAAAATGGGAGGAGCGACACAACCCAATAGGACTGATTGTTGAGTGGAGGGTGTGGCCAGGTCCTGTCTGAACACAGTAACACAGTTGTGTTCAGTAATTATTAAAGTTATTAAAGTTATTATTATTAATATCTAGTCGAGCACAGACAGAGTTAAATTCTCCTTAGTCTGGCCTCATGGCAGGAAATCACAGGGCAGAACGAGGCCGCGCCTGAAAGACACACAGGACAGGGACATGCACTGACTGAGACAGATGGGACCTGACCAGCTCAGAAGATGAGACATGACAGCAGACGAGAGCCCGGAGCTGCAGGAGTGAAGAAAGGTGTAGGGAATCGCGAGGGGTGTGGCCATTGAAGGCTGGGGGCGTGGCCTCACAAGTCTGCATCATGGGAGCTCACTGGAGTTCCTGATGAGAAAACCGGCCTGAGATGGTTCACACAACCGATCCCTCATTAAACGTTCCTCTGTTGTACAGCGATCTTCAGGACGGGATAATGAGGATCTAAATGAGACGGATTCTATCGTGATTTGTCCTGGATTCATGCCTGAATGGATTCATCAGGACAGAGTTTTTGATGGATGGAGAGAAATGTCCTCACTCTGTTTCATCGTCCTGTGACTGAAGAAAGAGAATGCAGCAGAAGGACAATTTCAACTGGGCATTCACCTAAGGCCTGATCCTTCATCCAAAGCCACTTACAGAGCAGGGGACAGGAGACCATCATATGCTGGTGTGGCTTAGTGGGTAAGACCAGAAGAGCACAAGGTTCCAGGTTCAAACCCCACTTACTACCATTGTGTCCCTGAGAAGGACCCTTGACCCTTTGGTAGTCATTTTTGAAAACTATTCACTTTTGTAAACTCAGAAACATCTTCAGAACATGCTTTACTACAAACACGTCTACACACAGGCGTTTGTGTGTGTGTGTGTGTGTGTGTGTGTGCACATGAATAATGCAGTGACCTGATCTCTGTCTCAAACACACACACATGGTTGTGGATTAAATTGGAGAGGAGTAGCACGGTGCTGAGGAACAGGAACACCAGACGTTCTCCAAATGAATCCATACAGGCCTGACGCAAGAGGCCATTTATCACCGATGTCAGTGAGGACTTGTTGGGGTGCCGTGTTTTTACCGCAAGCAGCCGGCCAATCAGGGGAGCAGAAGTTCCACCATCTTCCACACGAAGATACTTTATTCCTTGCAGCACCATCTAACATTTATAAGAATTGAAAAAACATATGTACTGGGGAGTTCCTCCTCCCGAGATCCATC
>NW_021629863.1:0-66140 GCF_900700375.1 Denticeps clupeoides
CCCTGTGAAACAGAAGGAGTGATACAGAGAGGGACCCCCTTCCAGGGTAGAGTGAGCCTGCAAATGGTGTCAGATCAGGGTTTCTGATGATTTGTCCAATAAATAAAAAAAAAAGTCCAACAGTTGTATGGTTGAACAATTCCAGAGTGTAGTCCAGTGTAATGGTCTACATTATGTGTCCATTATGATGTTACTGGTACATTTGAAGATCCCTTAAGCTGTAGTTGTTACGGTGGTGGTGGCTGTGGTGACCCTCTGGTTTGTTTCATGCTGAGTCAGGAACCAGGATTTATCTGCTGTTCTCTTCACTGGAGTTTGCCAGTGGGCTGTGTGCTTGATTCCGTGTCTCAGAGAAAACAAACAGAAGCAGCGGCAGACGGTTGATTTGTACGACTGATTGTGAAATATGTGGTAATAGTAGGATATTGGTGCTGCAGTGGCCTGGTACCCTAACTAGGACAGCCTAACTAGGGAGAATTTAACACTGTCTGTGTCTAACAGGGTGACTGTGTGATAAATTGGACTTTATAATTGACACTGTCAAAGTGAAGTGAAATGTGTGTCTGGGACTTTAACAGAAGGCCTGAGAAAACAGATGGATTAGATTTAAACACTGACACTATGTCTGAGTCCTGGACACTGACTGGCAAGCCGTTCCACAACTGCGGAGCTCTATATGAGAAGTATCTGCTCCCAGCTGTGCCCTTCTGTACTTTCGGTACCAGAAGTGACCCCGCACCTGTTGATTGAAGGGTGCGTGGCGGGTCGTAAAGAAGAAAGTTGATGAGTATCCACGGTCTAATGTCCTTCAGACAATTCTCTATTCTGTTCAGGTGCTGCCTCTCATCTGGCATTGCTGACAGATACAGCTGTGTGTCATCAGCGTAGCAATGAAAGCTAATACCATGTTTGCGGATGACGTCACCTAAAAGTAACATGTATAGGGATAATAGTAACAGACCTAGGACAGAACCTTGTGGAACACCAAATTCTACTTTACTATGTGAAGATGAATGACCATTGATGTCCACAAACTGATAACGGTCGGTCAGATATGATCTGAACCATTCAAAGGCCGTTCTCTTAATCCCAATAACATTGTCTAACCTGGCAAGGAGAATAGCGTGATCGATAGTGTCAAACGCTGCACTCAGATCAAGCAGGACAAGCAGCGAGATGTGTCTCTGAGGCCAACAGCAGTTCATTAACAACTTTAACCAGTGCTGTCTCAGTGCTATGATGAGGTCTAAATCCCGATTGATATACTTCATGGATATTGTTACAGTCTAGGTATGCGCTCAGCTGCTGGGCTATGACTTTTACTAAAATTTTTGATATAAATGGAAGGTTGGATATTGGTCTATAATTTGAAATCTGACTGCGATCAAGATCAGGCTTTTTAATCAGGGGTATAATGACTGCTACCTTGAACGAACTTGGTGCATGGCTGGTGCTAAGCGATGAGTTAACAATTTTGAGGATAGGATTTATAATATCGGGTGCTACTTGTTTAAGGAACCTTGAAGAAAGTGGCTCCAAAGCGCAAGTACATTGATAAAATCGTTTCTACTATGATGATACTGAGTGGTAGTATCCGTTTCTGTCTTATTCCTGGTTATATTGGCTCTAGTGTTAAACAGGAATCTGGAATTATTATAATCTCTTACTACCTTCCTTTTGAGGAGAGCGACATTATCTAACGTACTATGCAGTGTACGTTAGACAGGAGGCCTGCCATTACCTTGCTCCGCCGGTGTTGTAATCGGTTTCCTGTCCCAGTGGCTCTTGTCCATGTGGTTCCTGTACTGGGGGTGGCAATCTGAACTGATTCTCTCAGCGACAAAGGATGAATGACCGCATATGTTATTGACAATTTGTCACGACTACGGACTTACGAGGGAAGGAAGCGCAGAGGTTTGACATACTGGGAAGGGGGTTTTATTATACAATAAAAAAAGAAATACAAATAAACAATGGCGCGGTGGCCAAAAACGATTTAACTTAAATAAATAACTGAAACTAACCCGTAGGCGTGTGGCGATTGCCAGAACTCAAAACACATGAAATTAAACCAGGTCAAGTTCGTGCAGAGAGTCCACGAAAATGCCAGAGACCCAGAAGGGGCGGAAGCTTCCGGCATTTATGGGGCGTCAGGATTGAAGTCAGGTGTGGAGCCCAGCTGCAGGCAATCCTGACAGAGCCCCCCCTCCAAGGGCTACGTCCTCGGAGCCCCAACAGTACCATCAGTGGAGGCGGCGGGGCGGACGGCGGCAACCACAGGGCTCCTGCCCTGCTGTATCCTCCCCTTGGGGGACCCGGTCCCTCGGGCTGGCTCCCCAGCGTGGTCAGGCGTGGCGGCCCCGGTCCCTCGGCCTGGCTCCCCGGCGTGGTCAGGCGTGGCGGCCCCGGTCCCTCGGCCTGGCTCCCCGGCGTGGTCAGGCGTGGCGGCCCCGGTCCCTCGGCCTGGCTCCCCGGCGTGGTCAGGCGTGGCGGCCCCGGTCCCTCGGCCTGGCTCCCCGGCGTGGTCAGGCGTGGCGGCCCCGGACCCTCGGCCTGGCTCCCCGGCGTGGTCCCGCATGGCGGCCCCGGACCCTCGTACCTGCACACAATAATCAGGGCCGATCCATCTCGGTACGTGTGGGCCCTGTCTCCACACGTCTCCTCTGACACGTCTTGTGTCACCCCCTGCACCGCGCAGGGAGATTGTCCCAGAACCTCCGGCGACTGTTCCAGGCACCCCAGGCTGGTGCCTTCTGGGACTATGCAGCCCCTCTCGCTGCCCGGCCCTGGTGCCAAGGGGGGGGCATTGCCAGACCATCCGGCTAGCCCCTTCTGCGTCCGTTGGGACAAGCAGGCCCTCTTCCTGCCTGTCCCAGCTGGGTCCTCATGCCTACCCGGGGGCTCTATGGCGCTCCACCCCTCTGGAGGCAGACGCAGGCCCATGCCTGGCCCGCCCTCCTCACTGGCTACCGGAGGACCCAGCTCCATCGCTTCCCCACCTACCCTCCCCTCAGGAGGAGTCCCCAACCCGAACTGCACCCCCCCAAAAAATTCTTTGGGGGAGCACCCCCCCCGGCTGGACTTAGGGGTACCTTGGGGCTTGTCCACCTCGCCTTGGACCAGCACATTCGGGTCAGGAACCTCCTCCCTGGGGTTCGGCTCCGCGGCTGGGTCACCATCTGGTGGACACAAAGAGGGGAAGTGGGGGCGACATACGGACACATATGCCACACAGACACACACAGACAGAGACAGACAGAAGAGAGGGTCGTCTGGCTCCCTCTCTGGGCTCTCCGGGACCTCCTCAGGGGGCACAGCCAGGATCTCGGGAGGTGCGACCTTCTCGTCGCCCACCATTGCTTGGTCTTCTTGCCCCGGATCCTGACTGGCGCTGGATGTGGTGGAGGGGCAGAGTTCGATCCCTGGCTCAGGCTCTGGCCTATCAAACTCCGCCCTCAGTCTCTGCTGGAAGTCCCGAAAACTGCTGTCTGTCTCTCCCTGCTGCCCGAGGGCTGCGCTCCAGCCCCATGCTGACCCAAGCAGACACGCGAGGATGGTGGTGGTCTCGTCTGTGTCTGCTGCCCCACTGAAGGGTCCCGGGACAATTGGGCTGTCCCACACGGGGCTGGGCACGTCGCTGGAGATGGTGGTAGGTGTGTGGTGTGGAGGGGGGTGGACGTCTCCTCCAGCAGGTGTGGGCGCGATGGGCGGAGCCATCCCGGCACCGACTGCCCAAACGGCGTCATCCTGGTCGTCGTCCGTGTCCACCTCGTACCCCCAGAAGTCACATGGGTCATCATGGACGCCGCGATGATCTCGGACGCGCACGCTGGGCGGAGCCATCCCGGCAACGACCGCCCACCGAAAATCCACGTCATCATCGCTTTCGTCATCCGTGTCCTCCCACCGGTGACTCCAAGGGTCGTCCACCCTGCGGACATCCTGGACCCATGGCGCGATACGCTCCCATGGGCAGTACTCTGGCCATTCGGGCTGGAGGCTGCCCACCTCCTCGCTGGAGGAACGCCGCCGTTTTTGCCGCTTCTCACCCCCCTGGAAGTGACGTGGGTCCCCACGGACCTTGCGACGATCGCAGACTGGCGCGATGGGCGGAGCCCAACTCTCGTCTCCCGTGCTCTCGTCGTCGTCCGTGTCGTCCCAGTCCACGGGGAGCCTTGCCAGCAGAGCGCAGAGTTCTTGGCTCGACATGGCGAAGATCGTGGGGGTCGCATCTTCTGCGCTCGCTGCCCACGTCACTTCCTCGCTGCTGCCGACGCCAACGTCCTCGCTCCGCCCACTCACCCGCCGACGTTGTCGCTTCCGGGTTTCGCGGAGTTTCCCGGGGGTGACGTCATCACGCGGCGCCGCGTACCACGGCTTCTCGGGGAGAAAAGGCTCCACCAGAACGGGCGGCGCGTCTCTCCCCTGGCGTCCGCGTTCGCCGCGCCGCGTCCTTCGCGGCGTTTCTTCTCCTCTGCTTTC
The DNA here is from genome assembly GCF_900700375.1 of Denticeps clupeoides. Lineage (NCBI taxonomy): Eukaryota > Metazoa > Chordata > Actinopteri > Clupeiformes > Denticipitidae > Denticeps > Denticeps clupeoides. Next base: position 4,483 of record NW_021629863.1, read on the forward strand.
TACCTCTGCGCTTTTGGGGGGGTCTCTGGCATTCTGTCACGACTACGGACTTACGAGGGAAGGAAGCGCAGAGGTTTGACATACTGGGAAGGGGGTTTTATTATACAATAAACAAAGAAATACAAATAAACAATGGCGCTGTGGCCAAAAACGATTTAACTTAAATAAATAACTGAAACTAACCCGTAGGCGTGTGGCGATTGCCAGAACTCAAAACACATGAAATTAAACCAGGTCAAGTTCATGCAGAGAGTCCACGAAAATGCCAGAGACCCAGAAGGGGCGGAAGCTTCCGGCATTTATGGGGCGTCAGGATTGAAGTCAGGTGTGGAGCCCAGCTGCAGGCAATCCTGACACAATTTAATTTATCTACTGCTGTGCTTATTTTTGATGCTTTATCTCTGTATCTCACAGTGAAAAGAGTAAACCAGCCTAAACAGGAAAAATTTAAGTAATCTGTCACACTTAATATTTTAACATATTGTAAACATATATTCATAACTTAAAACTATATATTAAGTTTAGCCTTTCTTTAATGTCTTCAGTGATCCTGCCTCTGTGGCTCTCTGTCCAAAGTACACTGAACAAACAAATAAATGCAACAATTTTTGCTCCCATTTTCCAAAGATCTGAAATATTTTCTTCATGCACAAAAGATCCATAAATCTCAAATATTGTTCTCAAACCTGTCGAAATCTGTGTTAGTGAGCACTTATCCTTGGCCGAAGTGAAAAATGATCTCCATGTTCCCACAAGGTATGTAACTGATAACAGCAATACACACTGCTTTGATTGTCCTAAGGTGGAATGTTCACAGGTGATGACTTGTAAATCTTGCTGTCATGATTAGGGTTGGGCTATGAACTATTTTCAGAGTTCAGGTTATACAATCTGTTAATACTGAAGAAGAGATTTTAACCATAAGCTGTTCTGTGAATTATAAGTTTTTAATCTACAGATATGGGTTGTTTGTGTACAAGAAAGCTTAAATCCACTGAGCTATATCCTAGCTTCCTCAACCTTTGAAAGGAAGGTGTGATAGGAAGGCCTGTGATCAAAAGTACAGGTTGATTTGTTACCTAATGTTGTGCTTTTCAGTGACTGTGCAAAAGCAACATTTTATACAAACAATAACAGACATTTCTTGAACATTCAGGTTAAAATTGATGTTTTTAGTGTTATTTTACAATCAATGCAACACTGACCTGCTGTAGTGAACGATTTTTCATATAATCCTTATTATACACTCTGGTGCAAATTAAGTAACCTTATAAAGGATGGCTTGTGTCTTACGTTGTATATGTAGAGGCAGCACGCAGGAGTCAGAAGAACAAGGAACTCAAGCTGCATCTTTATTTCATAAGTTATTAGTTAGGCATAGTGGTCACAAACCGAACTGGTCCTGACACTCCGGGTCAGGTATTTCTCATGTTTTTGTGTCCATCGTGTGCCTAATTATCCTTGAGTGCGTTCGCCTGTGTTGCTAGTATAAGTATAACTTGAGGGCCCGTCCACACAATAATAATTTTCTCTAAAATGGGTTTTCAGTTTCTAAATATGTCAATGTAACTCCCCGCTCTTGCGCCTTGTTTTGCATATAGTTCTCTTCTGCGATGGGTTAAACTGTCAGATCGCGTCTCCAGCCTTACCTTTTCATTAGAGAGGACTTCTTGTAGTTGCTTTATGAGGTCCTGTAGCCACTGTAGCACAACCATGAACATGTTATATGCCATTGTTGTATGTATGATGTGCTCAAGGGTATTAGCCCAACCTCCAGCCTGACCAATATATCAGGGACGTGTCGTGGAGCTGAAGATGAAATAAGGCCACTTTCAGACCATGATTAGATTAGATTAGATTCAACTTTATTGTCATTACACATGTACAAGTACAGGGCAACGAAATGTAGTTTAGGTCTAACCAGAAGTGCAATAAGCAGCAAGTGCAGGATACAGTTCAAATAAGTTAAGTTATATATATATATACATAAAGTGATATGTGCTATACATAAGGTGATATGTGCAGTACAAAGTGATATGTGCAGTACAAAGTGATATGTGCAGTACAAAGTGATATGTGCAGTGCAGTGATTATCAAGAGTGAATGGGGGGGGCAGAGGAGTTCAGCAAGGAAACAGCTCTGGGAAAAAAGCTGTTCCTAAGTCTGCTGGTTCTTGTCCGTGGTAGCCTGAACCGTCTGCCTGAAGGCAGGAGAGAGAACAGTTCGTGGGCCGGGTGGGAGGAGTCCTTAAGAATACTGTGAGCTCGACGCAGACAGTGCTTCCTCTGGATTTCCTCAATGGATGGAAGTGGAGTCCCTGTGATGCGCTGGGCAGTTTTCACCACCCGCTGCATCGCCTTACGCTCAGCAACAGTGCAGCTTCCATACCACACTGTGAGACAGCTGGTAAGGATGCTCTCTATTGTAGAGCGGTAAAAGTTCAACAGGATGGTAGTGGGTAGCTGGTTCTTTTTTAATGTTCTCAAGAAGAAGAGGCGCTGGTGAGCCTTCTTGACCAGGCTGGAGGTGTTAATGCTCCAGGACAGGTCCTCTGAGATGTGGGTCCCCAGGAACTTGAAGGATGTAACAGGCTGCACAGTCATCCCATTGATGTGGATGGGATCATGCGAGCCTCTTCTCTCCCTCCTGAAGTCCACAATGAGCTCCTTGGTCTTGGTGGTGTTTAAAAGAAGGTTATTTTCTGTGCACCAAGTGGCCAGATGCTGGACCTCCTCCCTGTAGGCAGTCTCATCGTTGTTGTCGATGAGACCTATCACCGTGGTGTCATCTGCAAACTTAATAACGGAGTTTGATCCATACATAGGTCGGCAGTCATGGGTGAAGAGGGAGTAGAGGAAGGGGCTCAGCACACAGCCCTGTGGTACACCAGTGTTGAGCGTGACAGTAGTGGAGCGGATGTGGCCTGACCTTACATGCTGTGGTCTGCTGGTCAGAAAGTCCATAATCCAGTTGCAAAGTGAGGTGTTGATGTCCAGGGCTCTAAGTTTAGAGATTAGCTTAGAGGGGATGACAGTGTTAAATGCTGAGCTGAAATCAACAAACAGCATCCGTGCATATGTGTTTTGCTTGTCCAGGTGTGTGAGTACAGAGTGCAGCGCTATGGAGACTGCATCCTCTGTGCTCCTATTGCTACGGTACGCAAACTGGTGTGGGTCCAGAGTTGGTGGGAGGAAGTCCCTCAGATGTGCCAGGACTAACCGCTCGAAGCACTTCATGATTATGGGTGTGAGTGCTACAGGGCGGTAGTCATTCAGGCATGTTGGACTAGAATGTTTCGGCACTGGTACAATGGAGGTGGATTTGAGGCATGTTGGAACAGCTGCTTGGGCGAGAGACATGTTAAAAATGTCCGTGAATACGCCAGCGAGCTGCTCTGCACATGCTCTAAGTACGCGCCCCGGGATGCCGTCTGGTCCAGCAGCCCTGCGCGCGTTTATCCGGCTCAGTGCAGTGCAAACATCTGAGGAGGTGAGTATGATGGGCGAGTGGTCGGTAGATGAGGGGATCTTGACAGCAGGTTGCTTGTTGTCTCTTTCAAAGCGAGCATAAAAGTCGTTGAGCTCATTCAGAAAGAGGACATCTGTGGTTGTGGGGGCTGAGTTGCTGGGTTTATAGTCTGTAATGGCCTGAATGCCCTGCCACAAGCGTCGAGGATCAGCATTGGAGAAGTATTCCTCTAGCTTTAGTTTGTAGCAGTGCTTGGCCTTTTTGATGCCCCTCTTCAGGTTCGCCCTGGAAATGCCGTAGGCCTGTGCATCATGATGCCATGATGCGGCACAAGAGTGATTTTGCAGCAGTCTTGTGCATGCACTGTGGTTAAAGTTCATGCCAATTTCTTGTGCTGAGCCCCATGGCAAGCGCAGAATATTGAACGCAATTTGCTGAACTCAATGACTGAGCACTGAATTGTGGGCCGCTAGACTTAATGTTTTAGGAATTACCTGATTAGGACTTCCCAGAGCGGCACTTTCACCCTAACCCTAACCCTTAATGTGTCTAGTACCTGTAAATGTCCTGTCACCAGAGTGTTCCCTGTGTTCCATGTAGCGATGTTCTCTCTGTGTCTATGTGCTTGTTCAGAATGCTACAGTTCTAAATAGAACAAGGAAATTTGACCACATCACCCCAGTCTTACAATCACTGCACTGGTTACACATCAAATTTAGAATTGACTACAAAATCCTACTTTTGACCTATGAAGCTCTAAATGGTCTCGCCCCGCAATACCTGAGTGAACTTTTAGTTATTTACGACCCGCCACGCCCCCTGCGATCAACGGATGCAGGGTCACTACTGGTACCCAAAGTACAGAGGGTCACAGCTGGGAGCAGATCCTTCTTTTATACAGCTCCGTAGTTGTGGAACGGCTTGCCGGTCAGTGTTCGGGACTCAGTCTTAGTGTTTAAATCTAACCTGAAAACACATCTATTTTATCTGCCCTTTTGTTAAAGTTCCAAACAGAGTGTAAATTATAAAGTCCACTTTATCACACAGTCACCCTTGTTAGGCACAGACAGTGTTAAATTCACCTTAGTTAGGCTCTCCTAGTTAGGGTATCGGGCCACTGGAGCACAAATATACCATTAAAGCCACATATTTCAGTATCAGTCGTACGATGCCACCGTCTGCCGCTGCTTCTGTTTGTTCTCTCCGAGACACTGAATCAAGCGCCTAGACTACTGGCAAACTCCCGTGAAGAGACCAGCAGATAAATCCTGGTTCCTGACTCAGCATGAAACGAACCAGAGGGTCACCACAGGCACCACCACCGTAACAACTAATGCTTCAGGGATTTTCCGATGGACCAGTAGCATCATAATGGACATGTATTGTACACCATGACACTGGACTATTTTGGACTTCTCCACCTATACAACTGTAGGCCTTATTCTCTTATTGGACAATCACAAACCTGCACTGACACCACTTGCAGGCTCACTCTACCCTGGAAGGGGGTCCCTCTCTGTCACTCCTTCCCACTCCTTTTTTTTCTCTCTCCTAGAGCTTTTTTGTGTGGAGTTTGGGCAATATAATAAATAAATGTTGTTGATGTTGTCTGCATACTTCTACCATCTATGCTACTTTGATTCTTGCAGGTTTTGCACCTGCCAGAAAAAATGTAAAGTTAATTTGTCATTCTGTCATCCTGACAACGGACTCTTTTCTTTTTTGAGGTCAGGGAAGTGCTTCTGCTCCTTTAAAGCCAAGACAGAAAGAATAACGAAGCGCTTCTTCCCTCAGAATATTTGGGCCCTGAATCACTCCATATTGTTCTTAAATGTATGTCTTGTTGCTAAGGCACCTTATGCCAGAGTTTATTCATCAATATTCCCAGGTTAAGAATACACTACAGACTGCAGCACCATCCTGCATGTTTGAAACACAACAGCAGCTCCTGCTTCACATCCCACAGTACCATTTTCTGTACAGAATCTACAGCTGAAACTCACCGCCTGCTGCTACCGCCAGCACGTCACACATTAGTAAACTGTTGGTCTCTACAATGCTCACCGGTTACACCTGCTATATGCTATATGACGCCACCTGGACTTATCACCTGTGCCCAATCCGGACAGCGTTTAAAAGCCGCACGCCACATGCCTGTGGTTATAAGTTGATTCCCCCCCCTTTTTTTACCCGTTTTTGGCCACCGTGCCGTTATTTGGCTCCAGGCGATCGCTACAGCTGAAGCCAGTTCTGACCACCTTTAAAAGACTGTACCCCTTCTGCAGCTCTGACATTCTGTCACGACATCAAGCTGACGGGGGAAGGAAGCGCAGAGGCAGGACATGCTGGGAAGGGGATTTTATTAATAATTATTAATAATAATAAAAAATTACAAATAAACAATGGCACGGTGGCCAAAAACGGGTAATAAAGGGGAATCAACTTAAACTAACCCGCAGGCATGTGGCGATTGCCAGAACTCAAAATACTAACACAGTTGCAAGGTCAAGTTCACGAAAGTGTCGCCGCTCCCAAAGGGGCGGAAATCCCCGGCTTTTAAACGCTGTCCGGATTGGGCACAGGTGATAAGTCCAGGTGCCATCAATCCTGACAGGTCAACAGACAATTCCATTGACTTCACGTTTGGTTTGTCTTTAAAAACATTTTTAGTCACATGAAAAGCTTGGTGTACTTGTACCATCTATCCTACTTTGATTCTAGCAGGTTTTGCACCTGCCAGAATTTTTTTTTTATTTGTCATCCTAACAATGGACTCTTTCTCATTTGAGGTGAGAAAAGAGCTTCTTCCCTCAGGCTATTTGGGCCCTGAATCAGGGCCAGGTGGAGATCTGGTCTCTGTTTCTGTAATTCCACCCTTTATAACTATGCAGATTTTAACAACAACTAACTGCAACAACTATGCAGTTTTTATCAACAGCTATGCATGCTTGAAAGCTGCCTTGTTTGAGAAGATAAGATCACTTTCACATTTTTCCAAACAAGGCAGCTTTCAAGCATGCAGATACCTGTTTTTTATACTAAAATAACGTACAAAATTTCAAAGTTATATACAATGCAACCTCTAAATTAGATTCAGAGTTTATGTCCCCTACACCACAATACATTGTGTGTCATGCAATTAAATGCTTTTTGCAAAAAAACCCAAAAAACAATAGAAACAGTATGCCAATAAGGATAAAGTGCAGATGCATTACCAACAAGACACACATTTAAGAACAATATGCAGTGGAGTATTATAGCGGATATGAATGTAATATTGATAGTGTCACAGTTGCAGATTTTAAAGCACAGACAACCCATAGCTGTTGATAAAAACCTACAATTCACTGGACAGCTTATGGTTAAAATCTCTTCATCATTCTTAACAGGCTGTATAACCTGAACTCTGAACAGAGTTCATAGCCCAAACCTACTGACAGCAGTGATGATTCTCATTCATCACCTGTGGACTGCAATGAAGAGAATACTAATGAGAGAAATATGCACAACTCTACATGTTGTAACCTGGCTTACCAGGACCTTAGGACATTCAAAGCAGTGTGTATGACAGTTAAAATTTATACACGTTGTGTGAATGAGGAGATAAGATCACTTTCACATTTTTCCATTCACACAACGTGTATAAATTTTAACTGTCATAGACACTGCTTTATTAGTATTCTCTTCATTGCAGTCCACAGGTGATGAATGAGAATCATCACTGCTGTCAGTAGGTTTGGGCTATGAACTCTGTTCAGAGTTCAGGTTATACAGCCTGTTAAGAATGATGAAGAGATTTTAACCATAAGCTGTCCTGTGAATTGTAGGTTTTTATCAACAGCTATGGGTTGTCTGTGTAAAAGGAGCTACATGTGAACTTCCTCAACCTTGGGGTGTGATAGGAAGGCCTGTGATATAAAGTACAGGCTGACAGGCTGACATTCTGGAGAAACTGAAAGTTGGGCAGCATTCCAACATTTCCCATCAATTAACACAAAATAATAGAAACCAATTTGTCTCTGCAATGGCTATTACAGTGCATCCGGAAAATTTTCACTGCGCATCACTTTTTCATCAGCGGATCAAATGTGACACTATACATATCACCTTCCCGGGGCGTTACGTGACACTAATACCCTGGCGCTTTCACAGAAAAGCCACTGTGCCATCCGCACAAAGATGTGGAAAAGATAAATTCACTCTGTGATGCCTCCACTCTCCATGTGGAAGCAAGGCTAGATTGGACAGAAATTGTACCATTTCAGAGATCGTTTCCGTGTGGACCAGGCCTGAATGTGTCTAGTCCTTGTACCTGCAAAGGTCCTTACAGCCGAGCATTCCCTGTGTTGATTCTCTCTGTGCTTCATGTTGATGCAAAAGCGGAACATAAGCTGATTAAAGGAAGGTTCTATGACCTTGATGGGCACCATCTGGGGTGAGCTTGTGTTTCGACATTGTAGGTCCCGTGGTATAAAAGCTGTGAACTGCTATCAGGAAGTTGGGAGTTCTTCTTGCGAGTTCCCCCCATGGCCATGGTAAATAAACTTGGAAAATCAATTCAGTTGACTTCCTTTATTGCAGCTCCCCAGACGGGAAATTTCACGCCACACTCATACACAAACAATCCATAAATCTCAAATATTCATCTCAAATCTGTCGAAATCTGCGTTAGTGATCACTTCTCATTGGTTGAGATAATCCATTCCATACTGAAAAAAGTGAACACTGGCCAGACTTAAAAAAAGTGAAAAATGATCTCCTTGTTCCCACAAGGTGTGTAACTGATAACAGTAATGTTATATCATGTTATCAAAACACTGCTTTGATTGTCTAAATAGAACAAGGAAATTTGACCACATCACCCCAGTCTTACAATCACTGCACTGGTTACACATCAAATTTAGAATTGACTACAAAATCCTACTTTTGACCTATAAAGTAGGGCCTGTCAAAACCCATTGAGACATACTGTATGTGTATTTGGGCTATATAAGAAATAAATGTTGTTGTTATTCTACCATCCATCCCACTTTGATTCTTGCAGGTTTTGCACCTGCCAGAAAAAATAAAAAGTTAATTTGTCATCCTGTCACCCTGACAATGGACTCTTTTCTTTTTTGAGGTCAGGGAAGTACTTCTGCTCTCTTAAAGCCAAGACAGAAAGAATGAATGCTATTTGGGCTCTGAATCAGGTGCAGGTGCAGATCTGGTCTCTGTCTCTGTAATTCCACGCTTTAAAAAATCTGCGCTGTACTTTAACATCTGCAACTGTGACACTATTCATATTTCCTTCATATCAATCATCATTGTTGGTAATGCACCTACTCTTGTTGGCAATACCCCTATTATGCCAGAGTTTTTTCATCAATATTGCCAGGTTAAGAATACCACTACAGACTGCTGCACCATCCTGCATGTTTGAAACAGTATGTAGCTGCTATCGCCAGCACGTCACACATTAGTAAACTGTTGGTCTCTACAATGCTCACCAGTTACACCTCGACTTCAACCATAAGAGCCTGTAGTAGTGGCAGGAGTTACTAACTCCAAGAGCTGCAGACATTTCTGTCCTCATAACCTCCCATAACTTTTTTTGCAGTATATTGTAATGCCATTTTGATTAAGGAACGTGCCTCAACGGTTAATGAACAAAGCTTTATAATGAACATGTGGAGATGCTGTGTACAGTTTTAACACGGTACACGTGTACACGAGTCAACGCGTCTCACTCTAAACCTGGCAAAATGTGAATTTGGAAAAGCTACAGTTATCTATCTGGGGAATCAGGTGGGGCATGGTCAAGTTCGTACACTTGAAGCAAAGAGTTTCCTACACCCACCACTAGACAGGAGTTGCGTAGATTTTTGGGGAAGGTCAACATGACTGTCAACATGCTTTTAGAAATTCAAAGGCCAATGGGTGATATGTACATGCATGCATTTACCACCTTATTCTTCACGGTGGGAGCACTCGGGTGAATTTTCGGGCGAGAACGTCTATGGCTCAACAAACAGCCGTTCATGATCCAGCCTAACACTGCCTGCACCTCATATGGTCCATCATCTCTACTTTTCACCACTTTCCATGCGCCATTGCATTCACACAGTGAATCTTTGTCAAGCTGTGACATCCCCAAACAAGAGGTGTCAAAAGCCAGCAAATGGCTTGGGGTGTCATGATGAGGAAGACAAGGTCAAATCCTGATTGGTCTGTGGGAACTTTTTGGAAGTCAAATGTATAAAAGAGTTTTCTCTTGTGGACTGAGGATGCTCTTCACTTCCTGCTCCATCAGGAGCTGGGAGGTTCTCCCCAGGGTTTCTGAGTCTTGCTTTCGCTATGCCTCTCTGCAGCTTGGTTTTTGGCTTTTTACTCTCTTCCTCTATCCCTTTCTCCTTTATGTTGGGTTTCTCTGTAACATTGGTACCATTTTTACATATAAAATTTACATGTAACTGCAATAGTAATCTACTGGTGTTAATAAACTAGAAACTATTCATTCTTGTAACCTCTATTGTGCCATACCTCTTTCATGCCAGTAATATCAGACGAGTGTTTTAAAATTAGAGGTGGTCATAGATTAATTTTCTTAATCTATATTAATCTCACTGTAATCTTGTAATTAATCTAGAGTAATCTTGTCACGACTACGGATTTACGGGGGAAGGAAGCGCAGAGGTTTGATATGCTGAGAAGGGTTTTTATTATTAAACAAACAATAAACACAAATAAAGAATGCCGCGGTGGCCAAAACGGGAAATAAAGGGGAATAAACTTAAACAAACCCGCAGGCGTGTGGTGATTGCCAGAACTCACAACATAACACATAAAGTCTAGTTCATGTAGAGTCCACGAAAATGTCGTCCCTTTCGAAGGGGCGGAAATCTAGGGGTTTTATGCACCGTCAGGATTGGCCACCGGTGTTGAGCACAGATGCAGTCAATTCTGACAAATCTAGATTAATATATATTAAAATGGCTCATTTGAATTCTGCCGAAGGCATTCAGAATATGTGCACTACCCAAATAATGACTAAAAGTAAGTCTTTGAGAACAGGTTTCTCAAGCCGGGTGGCGCATTAGACCAGGGGCTCATCTCCTGTTTCCAAAGTGCATCACAAACTGCTTGAGAAAGCTGTTCTAATTGGTGATGAAAATAAATTATGTTCAATAAGATGTACTTGTGTTTACCAACTGTTTATTCAGTTAAATAGCTCCATCCATGTTACCACGTCACGTTTGATGTGATAATTTCACAGTTCAAAGACTCGTTCTCGCCCCCTACAGTGCAATTCGGCTAGGTATACATCCGTGATAAAATATCAAGGTGAAAGTAATCATAGTGTAGCGGTTCTTCTTCTGCGTTGTGTAACTCTTTGATTTTGTTTCTTGAACCACAAATGATGAGCTGACACCCAAGAGATTGTCTGTGCAAAGTGTATTCTGTACAAAAAGCAAGGTCTCGTCAGAACATCGCGTCATACATCACGTCTTTCTGCACCTCTCTCTCTCACAACTCACGCCATGTGTCCAAGAGAACTGAACATTAACATAAAGCATTCACAATTTACAATACTGCATTCCTGTACAAAAAGCAAGGTTGCGTCAGAACATCGCGTCTTTCTGCACCTCTCTCTACAATATACAGTATTAAAAGAACATAAAATGCAAAATATTCCTAATATGTACATAAATTTAAATGAAAGAAATTACTTTTGGCACACAAACCCCACGCACCTCACAACTCACACCATGTGTCCAAGAGAACTAAACCGGGTCTCAGAAACAAAATAAAAGTCTTTAGGAAATAAGAAACTAAAAGACACAAGAAAGAAGAAATATACTTATAAATCTAGTGTAACCATTTAACTCCGGCACAATAGCTTGCGTAGTATAGATCCAGCTCCCAACCCAACTTTGTGAATAGATTAACGACCGATATTTTTTTTTCCGCCCGATAAGAGTCTCACGTTAACGCAGCACATTAACGCGAATAACGGCCCACCACTATTTAAAATACAGGGCTTGTGTGTATTTCTTTACATTAGAAAAGAAAAATATAAGATAAAAATGATTTCCTTAGATATGTGAGACAGCTGATATATAACTAATTTCTTTTCAATCAAAATATATATTACATATAATAAATTAATCAATTATTTTCATAATGCTCTATCAACTGCATTTGCACCTTGAAAGTATTCTGTTATGGTGGTATCACAAGTGTTGACTGAAAGAGAAGCTGTAGGCCTGCAAATGTGGTGGTAGGTACGGTTACAACTTGCAATGGATTTCAAAAGCTGAACAGCTCTTATCTGTGTTAGACTTAGGTTATCAGTTTGTTCATTGTTAGGTTCTGAACTTTGTTCAGAATTTATACATTTACACTGGTTTATAAAAAGCAAATATAAACACTGAGTTACATTAAAAAAACACATTCTCTTTGTGAACACTTAGTATGATGAATGGATTTCTTTTTTATGAGAAAGAACCAATCATCTCATAAGCATGTTTGCACCAAAGTAGTCAACCATTAACTAAAGCCTCCATAAGATCTTATTTCCCAGAATATTTCTTCCACAGTGTTGATTTCATCGATGGACTACTGCTATGCATTCATGAGTGACCTCTAGTCTCTGCAATCTGACCACTGCCTAGGCATAGCCTGTCACGTACCAGAATAATCCAAATGGCTATGCTGGTGTTTTGGGTAGTCCACACCAGTGTCCTATTTATATTGTGTTGTTCCTGCTGAGCGGGGAGAAAATTTTACATACTCATAGTGGGGTGTCATTGGTGTGTTGTGCAATATGAGTTCTAGGTTCTTGCTGTAATGCATTGTGGGTATACATACCTAAAGAAAATAAAAAAGAGAAACATATTGAATATCTGAAGATTTGTTAAACGGCATCAACCATAATCTTTCAGTGTTCTACTCACACCCCTGTTACTTCCCTGGGTTTTTTGTGTCTGATTGTCTTTCTGTTGTTTTTGTGTGTGTGTGTGTGTGTGTGTGTGTGTGCTTTCTTTTTTTTTTAAGCCCGGAAGGGGCAGGAGTGCTCTTCCCATTGGCTGGTGGCTAGTCTTCAGATGCCAGGAGGCCAGATAAGAGGAGGCCTGAAACAAGAAGACGGTAGCGTACTGCTCAGAGGGGAGAGATTGGAATTGTTGTTTGTTCATTGTGCTTTGTTCTTTACTTTAATGTTGGCTCTTCCTTCTACGTGTACCCACCTCTGCCAGTGTGTGTATTGGTATTGTAAGAATGGACATCGCGGGAGCCTGCTTTGTCTTGCATAACAGATGTCTGCAGGGGGAGGTGTAACATTCCTGTGTCGACGGTTGTGGGTGAAGATTCGACACCCCGGTTTTTACATGCCTTTTGTCCGACGTCAACGTGCGAAGTATCAGCCGTCAGGACCGCCCACCCTCTTTGTCTTCACCAAATGGGAGGCACCAGAACATCAGAAACAACAGGTTCTGATTGGTCAGTGACAACTTCCTGTAGGCCAGTGACAACTTCCGGTAGGCCAGTGACAACTTCCTGTAGGCCAGGGGTGTAAAAGTCTGCACACATGTGGAAAAGGAGGCTCTGAGCTATCTTGCTCAGGGGGGTTTCCCTCGGGGCTTCCCTTCTCTTTCTCTTCTCCCTCTTTACTCTTTCTTCTCATGTTTACTTTCTCTGTAACCTTGGTACCTTTTTACATTCAATATTCACATGTAACCACAATAATTATTTACCAGTGTTAATAAATTAGAAACTGTTCATTTTTAACCTCTGTTGTGCCATGCCTCTTTCTGCCAGGTAACATCAAATTGGAGTGGTTGAATACAGTGCTTTGTGTGGAGGGAGAAAGAGTTTTTTCTACACACTCTATTCTCTTCTCCAACACCACATGGTCTTCATGTGTGGTTTTTTACAAATGGTGATCCCGACGTGATACCTATGCTCGGATGTGGATCTGTGACCGTAAGTCTCTTTTATCTGAATTTTACTGCATAGGGAGGAATAGAATCTATGTGATTTAATTTAAATAAAAGGATCTACATATCCTAAAAGCCCGGGACCGTAGAAACCGAGGCATTTCTAAATCCAGATCCACTCCGACAAGGTATAAAATGAACATAGACTAATTACTGTATCACTTACAATGTGGCATGTAGATATGGCTGGCACAATAGATGAACCCACAAACCAAACTGTAACCAGTAATAACCAGGATTTGTGGCATTTTAGATTACTGGTATTACATTGAACATCATAAACCATGTCCCACGGTGAACAATTTGATAATAACTGATCAGGGATTGGAAATTGCACTGTTAAACTTAATTGTTTTTATTTTAAATTCATGTTCAGTATGATCAACATGTTTAGGATCAGAATTTAAATTTATGTGAAACTGTTTCTCTCTCTGAACACCTCAACAATGCCATAATCTCAAATAATAGCTTTTAGTGATAAAGGTGTAATTCTCTAATCACATGGCAACAAGCGGGATTTTATTTGTGTTTATTTTTCCGGCCACTGTTGTTGATTGAACTTCGTTAAGCCGATGCAAATTCGCAGAGTTATGAATTCCCTAATAAAGGTGTAATTCTCCAATCACATGGCAACAAGCGGGACTTTTTTATTTATTTGTATTTATTTTTCCGGCCACTGTTGTTGATTAGACTTGATAAGCCAGTGCAAATCTGCGGAGTTATGAATTCCCTGATATCATTTTAAGCCTCCCACTATATTTACATGTTTTTTGCATTACAGTATCTGATCATTGTTGTCATTTGTTTTTCTGGTTTGGTTTTAATGTACGATGAACACTGTTTTTCTACATGCACAATCTGTATGCAAACCTACAACCTTTTAAATTCATCACACTCCAGACAAAGAACCCAACCAAGTGTGAAAAGCCCTGGATCAAGTTGAATATTCTATGTATGCTGCTGTGTTTGATCTATGTCAAGAAGGCAGGTTTCCCTACAAGGGTGACCTCAGACGCCTGAGGATCACAAAGGACACAGAACCACAACTATCGGCTACATTTGAATTCCCGACTGACCAGGAAGCAAGCAGATACACAATCATGACCCAATTGTGATCCCCATGGACCCTGAATACTCGAGTGCCCCAGGGGATCAACCGGCCGTCTGTAAGAATGGACATCGCGGGAGCCTGCTTTGTCTTGCATAACAGATGTCTGCAGGAGGAGGTGTAACATTCCTGTGTCGACGGTTGTGGGTGAAGATTCAACACCCCGGTTTTTACATGCCTTTTGTCCGACGTCAACGTGCGAAGTATCAGCCGTCAGGACCGCCCACCCTCTTTGTCTTCACCAAATGGGAGGCACCGGGGGCGTGACATCAGAAACAACAGGTTCTGATTGGTCAGTGACAACTTCCTGTAGGCCAGTGACAACTTCCTGTAGGCCAGTGACAACTTCCTGTAGGCCAGGGGTATAAAAGTCTGCACACATGTGGAAAAGGAGGCTCTGAGCTATCTTGCTCAGGGGGGTTTCCCTCTCTTTCCCTTCTCTTTCTCTTCTCCCTCTTTACTCTTTCTTCTCATGTTTACTTTCTCTATAACCTTGGTACCTTTTTACATTCAATATTCACATGTAACTACAATAATTATTTACCGGTGTTAATAAATTAGAAACTGTTCATTTTTAACCTCTGTTGTGCCATGCCTCTTTCTGCCAGGTAACATCAAATTGGAGTGGTTGAATACAGTGCTTTGTGTGGAGGGAGAAAGAGTTTTTTCTACACACTCTATTCTCTTCTCCAACACCAAATGGTCTTCATGTGTGCTTTTTTACAGTATGTGCGTGGATTCCCCTTTGTTAGAGTCTCTGGCTCTGTGCCGGTGTTGTATATAGTTCTTGAGTGGTTGAGGGTTTAATGGTGGTGTGTAAAAAGCACTATTTGGATTGATTGCATACATCACATCCCGCACTGTAAATAAAACTTTTGTTGCACATTAGTCTGGCCCATGTGTCCCTCCTTGTCTTTGTTCATATTGTCATGATACATATTCATGATGCATAATATTTACCTACTTGGACCAAATTTCAGTCAATTCAGTCGGTTTCTGTACCAATGAGCCAGTGGTGGCATAGTGGGTTGTTCATGTCCAGCTACAGCCCTTTTTGAACAGAACATTTGGACATTTGGACATTTACCAGACGCCCTTATCCAGAGCGACTTACAATCAGTATTTACAGGGACAGTCTCCCTGGAGCAACTTAAGGTTAAGTGTCTTGCTCAGGGACACAATGGTAGTAAGTGGGATTTGAACCCGGGTCTTCTGGTTCACAGGCGAGTGTGTTACCCACTAGGCTACTACCTACCAGAAATGGGTTTAAATCACATCACAGTACAGAATCAGCTCTGTTAAAAGTTTTTAATGACATTCTCTTAACAAATGATTCTGGGAACTCTACATTACTTGTGCTTATCAATTTAATGGCAGCTTTTGCCTCACAATTATTAAAAGACCTACCAATCAGTGTCAGACAGCCGCCGTCAATCACTGTTTAAATCTTGTTTAAAAAACTCACATCCTGGCTTTTAACCCAGTGTGAGGTGGTTCATATACAGTGTTCTTATGCAGTGTTTTATTTGCTTTCTTAGGCAGTCCTTTCTTAACTCTTTTACTATGTTGCCTTAAATGTTTAATACAATTATTGAATTTAATTCAAATAGCTGCATGTTTTCTCTTTTACTCTGTTTTCTTTTTATTCTTTATTTTTAATTAACTTTTTGTCCATGTCCGTCCTGTTCCTGGTAATTAATTTCTTTGATTTAATGTACAGCATTATATGGAGGTGGTAGAGTATTCCCTAACCCCATCTGGTGGGACCATTCCCTTGCAACTAAAAGCCAAGAAGCTGGCCTCCACAATCTCATGTGACAGACACAGAGGCCCGACAGTTGTACTGACAATAGACCAATCTTGAATCTTGACAGAGGCTGGCCTCTCCCCTGGCTTCGCAGACAAACAGCTGCTCACATGACCGGAAAGCCTGAGTACGGAGCACATACGCCTGCAATGTTCAAAATGGGCAGAGCAGATGAAGGCACCTCTCCATGTCCGTCACAAAAGGTGGTCGAGGAAGGGAGGGCAGCTCGAATGGCAAAGAACTGAAAGACTTTGGCATATCTTCAGGCACATAGGCCATATTTGTAATTTTAGTCCTTGTTTACACTGCAGATCTTGATGCTCAATTATTAATTGTTGCCGATGTCTGATTTTTTTTACCTTCTTTTTACACGTTAATTGTGACCCATATCCAATTCACTTGTTTACACTTGCCACACAATAGCCAAGATGGACGAATGTGAAAATATGCTTAATACTAGCTCTGCGATATATGCAAAGTTTGCCAAATAATACGATGACTTTGAGGCGGAGAAGAAGGAAAAGGGCAATTATTGCGCATATGCTTCAGTTATTATGGCCTCGACCATACAGAGGAATGTCTGGGTGCGTGAGAGATCTCAGGATTGGTGGGAGAATATTGTGGCGGGCTTTAGCGAGGAGCAGTGGGTCCGAAATTTTAGAATGAGCAAGCCAACTTACGATTTGCTGTGTCAACGTTTTCATTTCTCTCTTACAACGACACAACATTTCGCCGGGTTTCCTTTGCAGCCGAAATATCCTCAAAAAAAGATTTGTTTCTGTAGGAGCCTTTAATTTTAGCTTGAACTGACTATTCTCCCTACAGGCTAAGAAGGCATGTAACTTCAGCCATCGACCACTGCTCTGCACTTTCCTCCCCCATGTTTCTTCTGTTTGTTGTTGTTTGACATCATTAAACCAAAATGAAGTACTAAATTGTCACAGTTTTAATGACGTACAGAATGCAATGTCTACGAAAATCCGATCTGCCTATTTACAGTCGCATTGGCACATCTGATTTATATCTGATTTATTTCCACATATGAACGAGGCCTGAAATCGATCTCAAAATATCCAAATGCACGTGTTTACACTTTACACCATCATGGAACAGATCCGATCTGTCGCAAAAAATCGGGATTGGGTCACGTTTAACTGACAGTGTAAACGAGGCCTTAGTATCACCAGGTGCAAAGTGCATACACCTCAGGTGAGGTCACCCACTCGCATGGCTGATGTCCACGCCAGCAGCAATGCAGTTTTGTATGAAATGACCTTAACCATCAACCATCAATACCAACATGACAAACTAAAATAGCTGCCATATAAACCTTTATAGTTGAAAATGAGTGACCTTGCTCCAGCAGATCCTGCAGAAATTTTAGAATGCCCTCAGTGGAAAAGAGAAAAAAATAATAATAATCAATTTTGGAATAAGGTTATAACATACTGAGTTTCCACAGACTTTTGACACAGAAACATTAAATAATAATAATAATGTGCTGTAATCATTCTTTGTGCTTGTGCAGAGCTAGAACCACTCACTGTAAGTCAATCATGCATGCTCAGTGCACCATGCTTTTACAAGAATAAAAATATCCTGCATGTTGTATCATGATTTGTTATGCAGCATATTTGCACTTGGAGCAAAATAATTTCAAAATGAGCTAATGTTGAGTGCATCAGTATGTCTTATAATGTGCAAAGAGGCTTGTAAGACAGGGTTATATGGTTTTCTTTCAGAAGTTTGTGCTTGTCCTGTTAACATTTCTCCAAATTCGAATTCCTGTTTTATTGTCATGTGTACAGTGAAACTTAACTGAATGCCTATCTACAGTCAAAATGCATGATGATGATCTTATGATACTCATAGGCATTGTAATTTTTTTGGATTTGTTGTCTCCCTTCCACTTTCCCTGTTAGGAGTTGCCACAGTAGATCAACAAGGGAGGTTCTCTGCATAAAGAATTTGGCAAAGGTTTTAGTCTGGATGCCCCTCTTGATGCAGCCCTCCATATATACCTAAGTACCAGAAAATAAATGTTAATGTTAATTAAAACCTGATGCAACAAAGTCAAATGTTTAATTTAATACATTTAACATATGGAATAATTCACACCAGCTTTATGCAAATTACAATAGGTACATCTATATAATGGCCAGGCCAGGGTCGGACGTCTGGACAGCCCGGACCTTAGTCTCCAGGGACCACCGGAGAGGACCTAACATGCAATGAGGTGGGAAAATGGGTTCGGGGTCAGAGGATAAGGAATCTGCAGCGTGCTGTCGGGACAGTGCGGGACGGTAAGATAGTTGGAAGTTGAATTGTTCGAAGAAAATGGCCTACCTCGCCTGACAGGGATTGATTTGCTTGGAAGCTTTGATGGTGATTAGGTTTTGTTGATCGGTCCAGACATCTTACTTGTGTTTGTGTCTTGCCTTTTCCTTATGTGTTTTTCACGCAAGTAGTAAAATCTGTTGGTGTTACAAGAAACGCTGTCTCAAGCTCGCAGAATAAAACAATGGTGATTTCACCAGCCTCCTTGCACTGCTCCGTAACTCCGCATGTTCTGGCTGCCATCTTCTGTCCATTTAAGGCAGCACCCTTTCCACCACATCTTCCACCCTCTTAAAATCCAAGAATAAGACCATATAGCAATTTGTGGCTGAGGCTCTTTACCGGCCGCGGCAGGGTTCTTTTTTTGGTTTTAAGAAGGATGTTGAGTTAAGGCCCTGCACTGACTACCACAGCATCAACAAGATAGCAATCAAGAAACAGACCCCCTTAACACTCACACCACCCTCAACGCACTCTCGGGTGCAACCTTCACCAAGTTGGATCTCTGCTCAGTTTGATCAGTTTCTTGGTACATGCAGTTTTTCTTTAGAATGTCTAATGACACACTTTTTCCCGGGCGCCTTTCATGCCTGCCCACTGCTCACAAAGGGTGATGGTTAAATGCAGAGGGCTCATTTAGTTGTGTGCACCATGTGCTGTGTTTGCAGGTTTTTGACACAGACATTGAATAAATATGCTGTGCTTATTTTCTGTGGCTTCATAATGGTAAAACCCCTCACTGTAAGTTGGGTCATCTTTTTACAAGCAAATATAAAAAAAAAAAATCTGCATGTTGTATCCTGACTTGCCATACCCATTTTTGCTGTGGCCCTTGAAGCAGAATACTTTCAAAATGAGCCAATGTTGAGTGTATGAATATTTTTGAGAAGTTGCACCGAGGGTTACAAAACAGGGTAATATCATTTTCATTGGGAAAAAATAATAAGACAGTAAATACATTGAAATTGAACACAAAAAATAAATAAATAAAATCAATAAATGATTCATAGGTTATGACATTATAAGATTACAAAGTAAAAAAATAAGAAGTATTTTATGTTTAACTAGTATTAAGTTTGCAGTGTATATGATATAGTTATAATGCTTTATTTTCTTGACTCCTCCTGCCATCTTAAATGTCCTCTTCTTGGTATTCAGCCAAGATCGAGTTACCAGCCTGGCACCTGTATTCCCCGTATTCAGTCGAATAGCTGTAGCCTGACTTGATCGTTATCTTGACTGGAACCTTCACATCCACCTCTTTTCTCACAACATTCACAGTGAGCTTGGTGTGTGGATGAATGGTGGCTGGTAGGGAGATCTTCACACCCTTCTTTTCCGTCTTGGTGTTGCTGCTCCCCTTCTCCATGGTGAAAGTGTTACTCACAGACACATTGACTTCTTACTTCACTAAACCAATATCAAACCCAAATGACATTCCTACACTGACCTGTGTTGCATTGCTGAAGTTGAAGCTCTCAGTAACAGAACCTTCATACTCCCAACTGAGCTTAGAGGAGAAGGTCTGCTCACGTTTTCCACAATTCAAACAACAGATGGAGTCAATGACGACTGATTTGGTGTTTTCCTCCTTTTTGTCCCAGAGGAGCTCTGCTCTTATCTTTGGTCTCCCAGGTTTAATGGGACGAACCCAAGACACTTGGGACGTAGTTGTCCAACTCTGGCCACAATTGAACCTCCACCTCTGTTTAAATGCTCATAGAGGACACATGCTCCTCTGTCCACTCGGCAGGAAGAAATCATATCATTGAAACTGCCAAAACATAAGTTGGTCTCGCAGTTGGTAATACTCTTACCCCCATAGTGTGGATGTTCATACAACATTATCTGAGGATTTGTCAGATCCTCTTTCACTTTTTCCATTGAAGAAATGGCATCATGCCACTCCACTGTTGGATATTCACCCTCCTCATAGAAGATGTATTCACCCCGATAGACCGGCTTAGGCCTGTAAAGTTAAGATTCTCGTACACAAAGATCTTGTTTACAGGATTTGAAGCCATTCCTGTACTCCTGAAGGTTGTGCAAGAGATGAGAGCAAAAGTATGTGTGTGGAGAATTCCTGCTTTTTTCATGAATTTTGAATAAAGCAAAGAAAGGGATCACTTTTGGGATCCAAGGGTTGCTAAAGCAGCCTTGGACTAGCCAGGTTTTAATCTCCCCAACTTGCTACTCTTTATATGTTGGTTTTCTCCTTCACACTTTTGTCCATCATTTTTGATGTCTCACTGTCCATGCTGCTTTTCTGTTTCAGTGTTTGTTTGCTTTTCCGGCCATCATGCCGTTTCTTTGTTTTCAGTTTATTCGCACTTAAATCACAATTTTCTTTGTCAAGCGTTTGCACCTCCTTCACACGCCATGGCATAGTTATTAGACAAAAGATTAAATATACCAAAAGCACCAAAGACAGAACATAGGGAGTTTTTATAAGTTAACTGTAAAACATGGCATTCATGTTCGGCAAGCATATAGATTTGGAAAACTAACCAGTCTGGAAATCATTTATGCATATCCCAATTTTAGTATCATGGTTCTGCCACGTCAACAGGTGGCATGCAGGGTCCCCGCAGACTGCGTGCTGCTGCAGCAGCCGCAGAGAAACACAAATAAGAATGGGGCGTTATAAATTGTGCTTGGTGGCCCCATTCATTTTTGAGGTCCAGGCTCCTGCCTGGTGTCATGTTTGCACTCTGCATGTAATAAATGTAAAAAAATTACAAACATCTTCTGGCGCATCCTTAGCAAGCTTTAAATACATAGAAAACTAAATTGTCATGTACAGACAGAAGGCCAGGAGAGAACTCTGAGGTCTCTGACTTGAGGCTTTTCCCCCATATTTTAAAAGTGCATAACTTCATTGTGGTGAAGATACAATTTTCCATTTAAAATTTAAAATTCTTAAAAATGAAGAATGGTCATACTGCTTTCCCACTTCAAGCACTGCCTTTTACTGCCATCTTCTGGTTCCTGTTTGACGTTTTTTAACATGGAATAATCAGGCTGTACTTGCTGAATAAGAGATTTTTGTGCGATTTCTAAATCATTGCAAAATCACTGTTGATGTCAACTAGGTCTTCTAGTATTCTGCTATATTTCGCTATCATGAGAGAAGGACTGAGGACCCCAAATCTCAAAAGAGATTTGATGAAACACATGGGCTAACAGGCTGACAATCGCAGTTTACCTGAAGAATTGACCAGGATGTGAGCCCCAGCAAGTTCTTAATAGGCTGTGTGGAGGTGCAGGGCACTGCAGAGGCTGATTTTAAGTGAAGTGAAAGTGAAGTGATTGTCATTGTGATACACAGCACACAGTGCACAAAAGATAGTGCAGCAAAATATTTTTTGACGGAGATGTTTTGAGAGATAATAGTAACCATTTGTCTAATATAAAATGCAAAAATGTTAAATGTAAGCATACATTCAATGTTTTATTTTTTAATAAATTCTGACAGGTTGTGATTTCAGTTTTAGCAGCTGTAAATGTCAATTCCACAATTAACACAGAAAATGTGTAATTGCTCTCGCTTTTTCAAAAACCTTTATGATATGAAACATCATAGAAAATTCAAAAATTGCATGACAAGAGAAAGAGAAGCAGTTTGCCGTAATTTGCTGTATTGTGTCTGCTGAATTCAATTAAATGCAAGCAGGTGAAGCAGGTCGATCAGGACACAGAAGAAACAGGTGGGGAAGTTAATCACAAAAATGAGACTGTAATGCCACCTTGTGGGCCAGAAGTTGTCTCTATGCCTATTCCCACAACTTGAAGCAATGGCTCATAATATAGACAGAAAACCTACAAGAAGTATCTGCAATATTATGACATGAAATTCATTAATAAATCATTGACACGTCAGAGAAGTGTAATTTATGAATTAATATTTTTTCTCAAAATATTTCGCCTCATTTTAAACAGTACTGTGCAAATTTGTCACTTGTTCAAGAGAGGTTTATCAATAACACAATATACACAGTATATATTGTCCGTTTCTGCCATCCTCTGGCTGTACCACATAGCACTGCATAATAGACTCTGGCTATGTGTCCTGGCCCCCTAAAACAATAACATGCGACACTCACATTTGTGGTGACATTTCTTTGTGCTGGTGGGGCCGCAGGTGGGGAAGCAGGAGGGGAAGCCTCCTGCAGGAGGGGGGTTGAGAGCCAGTAGTGAAAAACTATGGTATTGAATCTAATTGTAACATAATTCAATCAGGTAAGGTTTGAGCATGTCATGGATGTAGGTATTTTTTTATTTTACAAATGACACTTATGTAAATGGCAATAAATGTCTAATGCCGTTTTCATACAGTGCTCTTTTTCATTTGATGTCTCTTCAGCCAACAGAAAGAAGGCAGACGCTCGCCAGACTGGGGGAGGCCCTGCGCCACCACCACTCACAAATGCTGAGGAGATGGCCCTGAGTCTGAACTCTGGAAGGCCAGTGGCTGAGGGAATTCCTGTAGGGTGTTCATCAGAGCCAGTCACTCCCCAGGACACAAATGTAAGAGGGCTGCACACACCCACACCCATACACACACACACATATATAAAATGTACTTATTTTCTTTCATTTTTGGATTGGTCTCAAAAGATTCTGATGGCAATGTCTGCCTTTTGCGGATCCTCCTGTCTTAACAGAAACCCAGGCAGTTGTAAGTGTCCTAATTTCTGGTGTATTGAGTTGGGAACATAATATTATAAAGTGTGCTAAACCAAATGCTCATCTTCTCAGGATGTAGGGGATGAGGACACCATTTCTGCTGATCCAGAGAGCACAGTTCAGTGATGTACCGTAAACGCCAGAGTTTAATTAAATGGAAGTCATGTACAACATAATGTAACCCAAATCTACTGTTTTTTCAGTTACCAGTAAAGAAGTTATATATAATGCATCTGCTTAAACAAATAGAAAAAAACAATCGACAGGTCCTAAAATCGAGATTCAGAAACACAAGCTACAGTTAAGGTGTGTATTGTGATTAGTGGATTATATAAAAGTTTGGAAAGAATATACAATTTTAACAGTTGCTTTTTAATTTGTAGGGAATAAAGACCAAATAAATTGTTGTGACCTATTTTTTCTTTAATTTTCTTTTTTGTGGTGGTGGCTGAATTAATCAGAGAATGAATAGTTGCTTATACGGTCTTGGACCACGCTTCTATCCTGGAAATCTGCAGTGTGGATGGGGTCTTCCCCTGGGTCATGTATGTGTAGGGCAGGCTGTTGTTCCCCTTTAAAAATGGCAATATTATGGAGAACTACACATGCCACATTGATGCCGTAGGCCCTCTCAGGGGTGACCCTGAGGTGACGTAGGCACTGGCACTGCCTCTAGTTTTACTATGTGCCACACTGAATCAATGCTGTGGTGCTTGTTCAGGCTCTGGGTAAGGGGTTACCAGTGTAGGCTGGCATGGGTTGCCCCTATCCCCCAGTAGAAAGCAGTCAACTGCTTTAAAAGCAGCTGTAAAAAAAGTTTACATTGGTTTAGTGCTGCATTGAAGTGCCCAAGTGTGTAATGCATACATTTACTTACCACTGCTTAGGGTAGACTCACAATATATATTCGTGAGTCATTAACAGAGCCGATCCACTTGGCCTCAATATTGGTGATAATATGTGCAGCATCACATATGATCTTCACAGTGGAAAGAATAAGATATGAGATATAGTATTGCTATATGGTATTTCACCATTCTAAACTGCATGTAACTCAGTGTACCTCCACATTAATACTGTGGATTGACTTTCTGTTAACATAGTATGCCTCATTTTCACTTGGTGCAAAGATAGGAAAGATATGCGTGCCATCAATGCATCCAACCACATTGGGAAATCCTGAAGGTAATTTTGAATATTAGGTTACTTTCAGAGGGCACAGCAAAATTTCATTAACTGAACATATATATTTTTTCATATTAAAAACATTTGAACACTACAGACCAGCAATTCTGTAAAATTCCTCTTTGATGACTCCCAGGGGTTTGTGGCCAGGAAACACTACACAAATGTGCAGCGTTTCAGAGCGAAGCACACTTTCTGTACAGCTCTGCATACAGTGGCCTTACTAATATGCTCCGCATACCCGATATTCTACAGTAAGCTTCCATTAGTTTAGAGAATAAAACAGGTTCCTGACCAGGTTAGGTTCACAGAGTAAGTTACCACGGTAACTGACTCTGGGTAAAAGTTACCTCTCTTTCAGAAACAGGCTTGACTTACCCTGCTTTCTCGAGTTTGACAAACCTGCCACTTTGAAACGGAAAAACCAGAGTTTCTCTCATTTCAGGCTTAACATTTTTCACTTGTAACCTCCTTTCTGAAACAGGCCCCTGGTGTGTTAAACCACTGGTGACTCATTTTAAATGAAAACGAGGCTTTTCTTTCTTTTAGTTGTTTTAGTCACTGAGTTCTGAGAAAAACCTGAACTCTTCTGAAATTTGTGAAGACAATAATGCTTCTGATGTCTAAAAAGAGAACACATTCCAGAAATTAGATGTTTGTTTTCATTTCTTTAATCTGTATATACATATGTGTTATTTTATTCCATAATATATCACTCTGATCTCATGATTCTCATAGGTATTGCAAATCTGCTTATCCAGAATATACATAATTATTGTGTATTGTCTGTTCATAGTCTCCCTTTGATATCTCCTGTTATGGGAGATCACTGCTGATCAACTTGTGTGGTTGTCTGCATGAATAGAGTTTTTTTATGCTGGATGCCTCTCCTGATGCAGCCCTCCCTGTTTACCGTGGCCTCGGACCAGCATGAACAAATGCACAGTAACAGGCATCCCCAGTGGCATGTGATTGCATGTGGATAAAATAATTGTTTTGCTGGACCTTAGTTAATGCATAACTACAAGAAATTAACATTTGATGCATCAAAGAAAAAATGCTTAGTTTAATAATGCTAATCATTTAATAATAATTGCCACAATGACAATCACTTCACTTGTACTAATAAATTTAGGTTAACATATAGGAAAAATCACACCAGCTTTATGTAAATCACAAGAGGTACACCAATATATAAAGACTGACAGACTTACATTTTAAGCATTTTAGTTATGGAAAAATGAAATCAAGAAATGCTCTATAGGTTATGGCGTATAAGATTACAAAGTAAAAATTAAGTTTATTATTAGTAAGTAGTATTTAGTTTGCTGTCTATATGATATGGTTATAATTCTTTTTTTTTTTTTTTTTACTTAAGCCTTAAATGTCCTCTTCTTGGTATTCAGCCAAGATCGAGTTTCCAGCCTGGCACCTGTATTCCCCGTATTCAGTCGAAGAGCTATAGCCTGACTGGATCGTTATCTTGACTGGAACCTTCACATCAACCTCTTTTCTCACTACATTCACAGTGAGCTTGGTGTGTGGATGAATGGTGGCTGGTATGGAGATCTTCACACCCTTCTTTTCCGTCTTGGTGTTGCTGCTCCCCTTCTCCACAGTGAAAGTGTTACTCACAGACACATTGACCTCTGATTTCACTATACCAATATCAAACCCAAATGACATCCCCACACTTATCTGTGTAGCATTGCTGAAGTTGAAGCTCTCGGTGACAGAACCTTCATACTCCCGACTGAGCTCAGAGGAGAAGGTCTGCTCATGTTTTCCACGATTCACACCACATATGGAGTCAATGACGACTGATTTGGTGTTTTCTTCTTTCTTGTCCCAGATGAGCTCTGCTGTTATCTTGGGTCTCCCAGGTTTAAGAGGACGAACCCAAGACACTTGGTTGTCAATCCAGCCTATGCTTGGAAATTTTCTTCCAGCTCTGACCAGAATTGAACGACCACCTCTGTTTGGATGCTCATAGAGGACCCATGCTCCTCTGTCCACTCGGCAGGAAGAAATCATATCATTGAAACTGCCAAAACATAAGTTGGTCTCACAGTTGAGGGTAATGCTCCTACCCCCATAGTTTTGATTCTCATACAGTGTGATCTGAGGATTTGTCAGATCTTCTTTCACCTGTTCCAGTGAAGAAATTGCATCATGCCACACCACTGATCGACATTCACCCTCCTCAAAGTAGAACTGGGCACCCTGACAGTGGGGGTGTTCGTATAACACCCATGGCTGCCCTATGACCTTCACAGAGGAGATACAGTCATTAAAACTAACATCCCGAAGGTCTGGACAATACTCAGTGAACTCCCGGCTCACTCCTTGAAAGTCAGGATGCTCGTACACAAAAATCTTGTTTACAGGATTTGAAGCCATTCCCGTACTCCTGAAGGTTGTGCAAGAGGTGAGAGCAAAAGTGTGTGTGTGAAGAATTCCTGCTGTATTTGTAGTGATCTTAGAGTGGGCTGAACTGCACAGAGCCAATCATCTTGTTTAGGAGGGTCTACCAGGTGTGCATTTTTTTCTGCACATTTCCTGATCAAAGCTGATGCCTTAGCTGCTCATAAAATTCAAAAGATATTTGTTTATTACTATTAATATCTTTTTTATTTCATATCTCGAGTTTGGTGGGTCCACCTGAGGTGGGCTATTTAACATCAGGTCTTTTCTAGTAGCAAGGCTAGTCCCAAGGCACAGTGCACAAAAGATAGTGCAGCAAAATATTTTTTGACGGAGATGTTTTGAGAGATAATAGTAACCATTTGTCTAATATAAAATGCAAAAATGTTAAATGTAAGCATACATTCAATGTTTTATTTTTTAATAAATTCTGACAGGTTGTGATTTCAGTTTTAGCAGCTGTAAATGTCAATTCCACAATTAACACAGAAAATGTGTAATTGCTCTCGCTTTTTCAAAAACCTTTATGATATGAAACATCATAGAAAATTCAAAAATTGCATGACAAGAGAAAGAGAAGCAGTTTGCCGTAATTTGCTGTATTGTGTCTGCTGAATTCAATTAAATGCAAGCAGGTGAAGCAGGTCGATCAGGACACAGAAGAAACAGGTGGGGAAGTTAATCACAAAAATGAGACTGTAATGCCACCTTGTGGGCCAGAAGTTGTCTCTATGCCTATTCCCACAACTTGAAGCAATGGCTCATAATATAGACAGAAAACCTACAAGAAGTATCTGCAATATTATGACATGAAATTCATTAATAAATCATTGACACGTCAGAGAAGTGTAATTTATGAATTAATATTTTTTCTCAAAATATTTCGCCTCATTTTAAACAGTACTGTGCAAATTTGTCACTTGTTCAAGAGAGGTTTATCAATAACACAATATACACAGTATATATTGTCCGTTTCTGCCATCCTCTGGCTGTACCACATAGCACTGCATAATAGACTCTGGCTATGTGTCCTGGCCCCCTAAAACAATAACATGCGACACTCACATTTGTGGTGACATTTCTTTGTGCTGGTGGGGCCGCAGGTGGGGAAGCAGGAGGGGAAGCCTCCTGCAGGAGGGGGGTTGAGAGCCAGTAGTGAAAAACTATGGTATTGAATCTAATTGTAACATAATTCAATCAGGTAAGGTTTGAGCATGTCATGGATGTAGGTATTTTTTTATTTTACAAATGACACTTATGTAAATGGCAATAAATGTCTAATGCCGTTTTCATACAGTGCTCTTTTTCATTTGATGTCTCTTCAGCCAACAGAAAGAAGGCAGACGCTCGCCAGACTGGGGGAGGCCCTGCGCCACCACCACTCACAAATGCTGAGGAGATGGCCCTGAGTCTGAACTCTGGAAGGCCAGTGGCTGAGGGAATTCCTGTAGGGTGTTCATCAGAGCCAGTCACTCCCCAGGACACAAATGTAAGAGGGCTGCACACACCCACACCCATACACACACACACATATATAAAATGTACTTATTTTCTTTCATTTTTGGATTGGTCTCAAAAGATTCTGATGGCAATGTCTGCCTTTTGCGGATCCTCCTGTCTTAACAGAAACCCAGGCAGTTGTAAGTGTCCTAATTTCTGGTGTATTGAGTTGGGAACATAATATTATAAAGTGTGCTAAACCAAATGCTCATCTTCTCAGGATGTAGGGGATGAGGACACCATTTCTGCTGATCCAGAGAGCACAGTTCAGTGATGTACCGTAAACGCCAGAGTTTAATTAAATGGAAGTCATGTACAACATAATGTAACCCAAATCTACTGTTTTTTCAGTTACCAGTAAAGAAGTTATATATAATGCATCTGCTTAAACAAATAGAAAAAAACAATCGACAGGTCCTAAAATCGAGATTCAGAAACACAAGCTACAGTTAAGGTGTGTATTGTGATTAGTGGATTATATAAAAGTTTGGAAAGAATATACAATTTTAACAGTTGCTTTTTAATTTGTAGGGAATAAAGACCAAATAAATTGTTGTGACCTATTTTTTCTTTAATTTTCTTTTTTGTGGTGGTGGCTGAATTAATCAGAGAATGAATAGTTGCTTATACGGTCTTGGACCACGCTTCTATCCTGGAAATCTGCAGTGTGGATGGGGTCTTCCCCTGGGTCATGTATGTGTAGGGCAGGCTGTTGTTCCCCTTTAAAAATGGCAATATTATGGAGAACTACACATGCCACATTGATGCCGTAGGCCCTCTCAGGGGTGACCCTGAGGTGACGTAGGCACTGGCACTGCCTCTAGTTTTACTATGTGCCACACTGAATCAATGCTGTGGTGCTTGTTCAGGCTCTGGGTAAGGGGTTACCAGTGTAGGCTGGCATGGGTTGCCCCTATCCCCCAGTAGAAAGCAGTCAACTGCTTTAAAAGCAGCTGTAAAAAAAGTTTACATTGGTTTAGTGCTGCATTGAAGTGCCCAAGTGTGTAATGCATACATTTACTTACCACTGCTTAGGGTAGACTCACAATATATATTCGTGAGTCATTAACAGAGCCGATCCACTTGGCCTCAATATTGGTGATAATATGTGCAGCATCACATATGATCTTCACAGTGGAAAGAATAAGATATGAGATATAGTATTGCTATATGGTATTTCACCATTCTAAACTGCATGTAACTCAGTGTACCTCCACATTAATACTGTGGATTGACTTTCTGTTAACATAGTATGCCTCATTTTCACTTGGTGCAAAGATAGGAAAGATATGCGTGCCATCAATGCATCCAACCACATTGGGAAATCCTGAAGGTAATTTTGAATATTAGGTTACTTTCAGAGGGCACAGCAAAATTTCATTAACTGAACATATATATTTTTTCATATTAAAAACATTTGAACACTACAGACCAGCAATTCTGTAAAATTCCTCTTTGATGACTCCCAGGGGTTTGTGGCCAGGAAACACTACACAAATGTGCAGCGTTTCAGAGCGAAGCACACTTTCTGTACAGCTCTGCATACAGTGGCCTTACTAATATGCTCCGCATACCCGATATTCTACAGTAAGCTTCCATTAGTTTAGAGAATAAAACAGGTTCCTGACCAGGTTAGGTTCACAGAGTAAGTTACCACGGTAACTGACTCTGGGTAAAAGTTACCTCTCTTTCAGAAACAGGCTTGACTTACCCTGCTTTCTCGAGTTTGACAAACCTGCCACTTTGAAACGGAAAAAACCAGAGTTTCTCTCATTTCAGGCTTAACATTTTTCACTTGTAACCTCCTTTCTGAAACAGGCCCCTGGTGTGTTAAACCACTGGTGACTCATTTTAAATGAAAACGAGGCTTTTCTTTCTTTTAGTTGTTTTAGTCACTGAGTTCTGAGAAAAACCTGAACTCTTCTGAAATTTGTGAAGACAATAATGCTTCTGATGTCTAAAAAGAGAACACATTCCAGAAATTAGATGTTTGTTTTCATTTCTTTAATCTGTATATACATATGTGTTATTTTATTCCATAATATATCACTCTGATCTCATGATTCTCATAGGTATTGCAAATCTGCTTATCCAGAATATACATAATTATTGTGTATTGTCTGTTCATAGTCTCCCTTTGATATCTCCTGTTATGGGAGATCACTGCTGATCAACTTGTGTGGTTGTCTGCATGAATAGAGTTTTTTTATGCTGGATGCCTCTCCTGATGCAGCCCTCCCTGTTTACCGTGGCCTCGGACCAGCATGAACAAATGCACAGTAACAGGCATCCCCAGTGGCATGTGATTGCATGTGGATAAAATAATTGTTTTGCTGGACCTTAGTTAATGCATAACTACAAGAAATTAACATTTGATGCATCAAAGAAAAAATGCTTAGTTTAATAATGCTAATCATTTAATAATAATTGCCACAATGACAATCACTTCACTTGTACTAATAAATTTAGGTTAACATATAGGAAAAATCACACCAGCTTTATGTAAATCACAAGAGGTACACCAATATATAAAGACTGACAGACTTACATTTTAAGCATTTTAGTTATGGAAAAATGAAATCAAGAAATGCTCTATAGGTTATGGCGTATAAGATTACAAAGTAAAAATTAAGTTTATTATTAGTAAGTAGTATTTAGTTTGCTGTCTATATGATATGGTTATAATTCTTTTTTTTTTTTTTTTTACTTAAGCCTTAAATGTCCTCTTCTTGGTATTCAGCCAAGATCGAGTTTCCAGCCTGGCACCTGTATTCCCCGTATTCAGTCGAAGAGCTATAGCCTGACTGGATCGTTATCTTGACTGGAACCTTCACATCAACCTCTTTTCTCACTACATTCACAGTGAGCTTGGTGTGTGGATGAATGGTGGCTGGTATGGAGATCTTCACACCCTTCTTTTCCGTCTTGGTGTTGCTGCTCCCCTTCTCCACAGTGAAAGTGTTACTCACAGACACATTGACCTCTGATTTCACTATACCAATATCAAACCCAAATGACATCCCCACACTTATCTGTGTAGCATTGCTGAAGTTGAAGCTCTCGGTGACAGAACCTTCATACTCCCGACTGAGCTCAGAGGAGAAGGTCTGCTCATGTTTTCCACGATTCACACCACATATGGAGTCAATGACGACTGATTTGGTGTTTTCTTCTTTCTTGTCCCAGATGAGCTCTGCTGTTATCTTGGGTCTCCCAGGTTTAAGAGGACGAACCCAAGACACTTGGTTGTCAATCCAGCCTATGCTTGGAAATTTTCTTCCAGCTCTGACCAGAATTGAACGACCACCTCTGTTTGGATGCTCATAGAGGACCCATGCTCCTCTGTCCACTCGGCAGGAAGAAATCATATCATTGAAACTGCCAAAACATAAGTTGGTCTCACAGTTGAGGGTAATGCTCCTACCCCCATAGTTTTGATTCTCATACAGTGTGATCTGAGGATTTGTCAGATCTTCTTTCACCTGTTCCAGTGAA
This sequence comes from Denticeps clupeoides, assembly GCF_900700375.1. NCBI lineage: Eukaryota > Metazoa > Chordata > Actinopteri > Clupeiformes > Denticipitidae > Denticeps > Denticeps clupeoides. The sequence goes on from NW_021629863.1 coordinate 36,470, forward strand.
GAAATTGCATCATGCCACACCACTGATCGACATTCACCCTCCTCAAAGTAGAACTGGGCACCCTGACAGTGGGGGTGTTCGTATAACACCCATGGCTGCCCTATGACCTTCACAGAGGAGATACAGTCATTAAAACTAACATCCCGAAGGTCTGGACAATACTCAGTGAACTCCCGGCTCACTCCTTGAAAGTCAGGATGCTCGTACACAAAAATCTTGTTTACAGGATTTGAAGCCATTCCCGTACTCCTGAAGGTTGTGCAAGAGGTGAGAGCAAAAGTGTGTGTGTGAAGAATTCCTGCTGTATTTGTAGTGATCTTAGAGTGGGCTGAACTGCACAGAGCCAATCATCTTGTTTAGGAGGGTCTACCAGGTGTGCATTTTTTTCTGCACATTTCCTGATCAAAGCTGATGCCTTAGCTGCTCATAAAATTCAAAAGATATTTGTTTATTACTATTAATATCTTTTTTATTTCATATCTCGAGTTTGGTGGGTCCACCTGAGGTGGGCTATTTAACATCAGGTCTTTTCTATTTTAATAGCTTTAATTTTCTGTCATTCATACAAGGGATCATTGTTGATCATGTCATCTCCTGGCCCACAGGGGGCACTGCATTTACATTTAAATTTAAATTTACATTTACTGCATTGCTCAAGAGACCAATGACCCAGAACTGAAACAAAACAGTTCATCATCCAATATTAAGTCCTGGAAGCCATGTTGGACGCTGCCCAAAAATTCTGTGTTTTATAAAAAAAATTACATTTGAATGCGAAAAGAGTTGTCCTTTAACGTTTAATAATTTATTGGGGTTGTCAGTCTAAATATTTTAAATAATTACTGACAGGATTAATGACATACTATTAATAACACAATTATTTTAGTTTGAAATGGTTTTATATAGTTTTTATAGTGTGTTCAGTTGGGAGGAATATATGATTCTGATGACACAACCCAAAATGCTGAAAAATGTATTATGGCAAGGATGAATTTGGCGTAAGTGTCATAGGCCAAACCCAAAGATATAAAATAAAGGAAGCACAGCCATGTTAAAGTTAATTTGTTCTAACAAATTAAATATATATCTATACATGAGGCTTTCGTTCAGCACCTAACAATCAACTTGAAATGTGTGCTAATTGAAACAGTAGACATCTATAAAATCACCCTTAATGTACACTTCTTAACCTCCACCAACAAATTGTTGAAGTTGAACTTTATTTTAATTTCAGCTATATACGTGTTAGATGATACAAAGTGAAACAAATGATAATTTCTCCGGAACCTGGTGCTACCTGTAACATTTGAAGAATTAAAAAGTTTCATAGTGACATAAAGTGCACATGTGTGATACAGACAAACTGTGCTAGATAAAGTGCCAAGAGGGGACACAGGCAGTGCAAGAGTAGCTTTTAACTAAAACATGTAGACAACAATGAGACAGACAGCGCAAATAAATGTGCAAAGTAAATTAGTGCAAACATTGCATTTTGAACGGTGCGTTAATAGATAATATTACAGATGGATAATATCACTCAATATAACAGAGGTAGTGTGTGTGTCAGTGTCAAAAGTTCCTGTGTGTTCAGGTGGCTGATGGCCTGTGGGATGAAGCTGTTGCACAGACTGGCAGTGACTTCCCAAATGCTTCAGTTCCTTTTCCCAGATGGCAGGAGGGTGAAGAGTGCATGTGAGGAGTGTGTAGAATCGTTCACAATGCTGGCAGCTTTCCTGATGTGTGTGTGTGGTAAATATCCATTATGGAGAGACTCTGATTATCTTCTCAGCTGTTCTCACTATCCACCGTAAGTTCCCAAACCAGACAGGGATGGAGCTGGTTAGAATGCTCTGAAGAGTCCCTCTGTAGAAGGTGGTGTGGATGGGTGGTGGGGGATGGGTTTTCCTCAGCCTCCACAGGAAGTAAAGATGCTGCAGGGCTTTCTTGGCTGTTGAGCTGGTGTTGAGAGTCCAGTTCTCCTCTAGATGAACACAGAGGAACTTTGTGTTCTTGACTATCTCCACACAAGGTCCATCGATGTTCAGTGGTGAGTGGTCCCTCCGTTGTCTTCTGAAGTCAACAATCATCTCCTTTGTTATGCCCACGTTCAGAAATAGATTGTTGTCCATCAGTCGTTGCACCTCCTCTCTTTATGCTGACTCATTGTTCTTGCTAATGTGACCCACCACGGTTGTCATCGGCAAGCTTGATGTGGTTGGAGCTGTGCATCACTGCACAGTTGTGGGTCAACAGGGTGAACAGCATTGGACTGAGCACACAGCCCTGAGGAGCATCAGTGCGTAGTGAGGTGGTGCTGGAGACGCTGTTCTTGATCCGAACAGACTGAGGTCTCTCAGTTAACAAGTCCAAGATCCAGGGGTCATTGTCACAGTTTTTAGTCCTGTTTCAGTCCAGTTCACATACCTGTGGATGACTTCTTGTTTGATCATGTGGTGATGGACTTGAAGACTGTAATGTCATCAGTGCATTTGCTGATGTAGCTGTTCACTGATGTTGTGTACGCCTACAAGTTGATGATGTTGTCACCGTTGGTTGCAGCGTCTCTAAACATTGGCAGGGTTTGCAGTACGAGAGGAAGCAGAGAGAGCTGGCATTACCATGGCATAGCTGTACTGGAACTTGGTGGGTAGTAGAGGCAGCATGAGTCAGTGGAGCACCAAACAGGTCCATCCAAGGACGAGGCAGGGACAGAGACGGAGTGAAAGGTCAGCGACATCAGATGTGGAAAAAAGGGCATACAAGGTCAACTCGAAAAAAGGAGTCAGGAGCAGGTGGATGGCATGGAGCATTATCATTTTTGAGCACCGCCTTCGCATTAGCGCTGGGTGGAATGTACACTTTGATAATGAAAAGTGAGGTGAATTCCCTTGGTAGATAAAAAGGTCTGCATATCAGTCACAAAGTCCACCAGCGATGCACAGAGTTCTGGCACCATTCTGGCACCGCCGCCGCGGGCCGCACAACGCCGCATTCCTGTCGGCACAAAATGCTGTAAGCTGAGCTGAGCCACATCTCAGTAAAATCAATGACGCAGCACTCTCTATATTCCGCTGTAGATTGATGTAGTCCAGTTTATTGTTCAGGGAAGAGACATTGGATAATAGGACGGACTGGAGAGCCGGTTGACTAGCATGCAGTTGTCCTTGAAAGTCCGGAAAGTCAATCTGTAGGTCAGAATGATGAAGATGGAAGAATTGTTTCTGATAGACATGGTCCTTGTTTTCCTGATGTCCATGTGTCTTTTTCTGGTGTACAAAAAAGCACCATTGCGAGCTGTTGCGCCATCGTCTTACCGGAAACAGGCCAACAGGCTAAAAATCACCCCCCCATAGAGGTAAAAAGAAATTAATTCACAGCTACACTGTTTAAGGTCCGTTACAGATCTGATTTTTGTCTTAATGGACCATGCTGCTGTCTTCTTATGCCTGTTTAAAAACGGAGGCCAAAACAAGGTTGCACAGTGGACTGAAGACTGGGAAAAAGGAAGTGTAATGTCACGGGGAGAGCAGCAAATGCACAGGACCCAGATGCAGTTTTGTCAAAGACTAAAATTTAGTCACAAAACAAATATAACTTTCAACAGAACCACTCAGCCACATTACCAGTTGAAATTCAGACAGTCATTAACGGGTGTACCAGAGTTTTAAAGGTGTGTGAGCAGACTGTGCACAGGTGTGGTGCATGGAGTAGGATTAGATGCATGGGGTCCTCAGATTAGATGCTCAATCCAATAGTGCAAGTGATCTGGTGCAAGGATGTATGGCAAGTGTGAGTGGTGCAGTAGCATGAAGCTGCAGGGAATCTCAATAACACTGTATTAGCCCCCTCCAGATTACCCAGGGAGCTGTTTCTCGCCTTCTTGTCCTGTGTTGGCGCAGAAAAATTTAATATGGAGAAGAGGTCAAAAGCACACCGCACATATGGGTGTGGGTCCTCCTCGGACGTCCCAGAGACAGAAAACACGAGCAGCACCTCCCATGGAATTGGTGGCAAAAGTTTGTTTTATTTAGGTTGATATTATTTAAAATATTTAACATGGTTTTTTTTTCGTTTTTTTTTTTATTGAAGTGATTAAATGAAATACATGGTGCACACAATGAATTGTGTCCTCTGAAAACCCACAATTTTGATAGAGCATACCCTTGTTGGTTTTATCTTTGTTAGCTGTTTTTACTTTGTAGCACTTAGCAGATTTGGTTGAATGGAAAGTAGAACCACTGGGGGCTTAACAGAGGTCCTGGAGGTGTACATGACAGTTGACTGGAGGTGCACATGACAGGCCCCTTCTGTTCATCTACTGTCTCTGCCCTTCATGCAGAATCCTCTGTTGACCAGACAAGAAGCCTGCCATTACCTTGCTGTGTTGTAATCTGTCCCAGTGGCTCTTGTCCATGTGGTTCCTGTGCTGGTGGTGGCCACTTGAAATGATTCTCTCAGCGACAAAGAATGAATGACCCCAGATGTTATTGACAATTTAATTTATCTACTGCTGTGCTAATTTTTGATGCTTTATCTCTGTATCTCACAATGAAAAGAGTAAACCAACCTAAACAGGATAAAATTGAAGGAATCTGTCACACCTAATATTTTAGCATATTGTAAAGGTATATTTATAACTTAAAACTATATTTTTTTCAGTGTACTTCCAGCAGCTGAGTCTGCCTCTGTGGCTCTCTTTCCTAAGTACACTGAACAAACAGATAAATGCAACAACTTTTGCTCCCGTTTTCCATGAGCTGAACTCCAAGATCTCAAACATTTTCTTCACACACAAAAGATCCATAAATCTCAAATATTGTTCTCAAATATTGAAATCTGTTAGTGAGCACTTCTCCTTGGCCAAGAAAATCTATTTTATACTAAAAAAAAGTGAACACTTAAAAAAAAGTGAAAATGATCTTATCTCCTTGTTCCCACAAGGTGTGTAACTGATAACAGCAATACACACTGCTTTGATTGTCCTAAGGTGGAATAGTAGGAATTGTAAATCTTGCTGTCATGATTAGGGTTGGGCTATGAACTCTGTTCAGAGTTCAGGTTATACAGCCTGTTAATACTGAAGAAGAGATATTAACCATAAGAAGGGTTGGGAAGGTTACTTTTGAAATGTATTCCATTACAGATTACAGAATACATGCCCCAAAATGTATTTTGTAACGTATTCCGTTAAGTTACTCAATGTGAGTAATGTATACTTTGATTACTTTGGATTACTGAATACTTTGGATTACTTAATATATTGTCATGCTTTTTACAACTACATGAATGTTGCAATCACAGATAATAAAAATCCATGTTTTTCACCAACCATTTCTTTATTTATAAAGCTGAAAAGTGGAAGAGAAACATAAAATATGCCATTGAAAAGTATTTACTGTTATGGTCACCAACATATTACATCACTTAGTTAAAATAAAAAGTAGCCTTGCACAAGAAAAATTACCCTCTTTTTGATTAGGACCGACCTTCCTCATGGCAGAAAGCGGCCAATTACAGCCGTCTCCGTTCCACCCTCCGAGCGGCGAGGTTAAACTGGGTGAAGGCGTGTCACCTTTGTCAGGATCCGGTCCGAAATGGGGGTTACTCCGGTCCGGGTCAGGATCAGGATCCGGACCGGAGTTTAATTGTTGTCCTGTGTAATGTTCCCTAATCGTTTTCACCTGTGTTAATTGTATAAAGCTGCCCTGTTCGTTTCTGTTCGCTGTCAGGTCTTTGAAGTTATGTTCCGTGTTCACCAGTGTCTACGTCTCGGATGTCTCCCCTGTCCTGTGATTCACCATTAAACCCCTGTTCCGTGATGTCAGGTGAAAGCGTCCTCCATTCCTCGTCATTCCTCGTCACTCCTCGTCCTCCTCTACGTTCACCTGCCGCGTCATGCCCGCATGGACGTGACAACCTTACACACACTCAGTCCATGTGCACTGTAACAGTATAAAGAGCATGGTGTAATAGTGAATCAAATCATATTTATTTACAATTTCAGGGGTAGCATGGATTTATGGGCACTGAAACAGAGCACAAACTTGACGGACTGCGCAGATCTGCTAGGAAGCACAACTTGATAGGCAGCATGTTTCGATAAGAAATGATCTTATCTCCTTGTTCCCACAAGGTGTGTAACTGATAACAGCAATACACACTGCTTTGATTGTCCTAAGGTGGAATAGTAGGAATTGTAAATCTTGCTGTCATGATTAGGGTTGGGCTATGAACTCTGTTCAGAGTTCAGGTTATACAGCCTGTTAATACTGAAGAAGAGATATTAACCATAAGAAGGGTTGGGAAGGTTACTTTTGAAATGTATTCCATTACAGATTACAGAATACATGCCCCAAAATGTATTTTGTAACGTATTCCGTTAAGTTACTCAATGTGAGTAATGTATTCTGAATACTTTGGATTACTTAATATATTGTCATGCTTTTTACAACTACATGAATGTTGCAATCACAGATAATAAAAATCCATGTTTTTCACCAACCATTTCTTTATTTATAAAGCTGAAAAGTGGAAGAGAAACATAAAATATGCCATTGAAAAGTATTTACTGTTATGGTCACCAACATATTACATCACTTAGTTAAAATAAAAAGTAGCCTTGCACAAGAAAAATTACCCTCTTTTTGATTAGGACCGACCTTCCTCATGGCAGAAAGCGGCCAATTACAGCCGTCTCCGTTCCACCCTCCGAGCGGCGAGGTTAAACTGGGTGAAGGCGTGTCACCTTACACACACTCAGTCCATGTGCACTGTAACAGTATAAAGAGCATGGTGTAATAGTGAATCAAATCATATTTATTTACAATTTCAGGGGTAGCATGGATTTATGGGCACTTAAACAGAGCACAAACATGACGAACTGCGCATGCGCAGATCTGCTAGGAAGCACAACTTGATAGGCAGCATGTTTCGACAGAACACAGAACACGCTGCGTGGTCCACTCATTTAAACTGTAACGAAATACAGTTACTCATATTTTGTATTCTAAATATGTAACGCCGGTACATGTATTCCATTACTCCCCAACACTGACCATGAGCTGTTCTGTGACTTGTACATTTTTATCAACAGCTATGGGTTGTTTGTGTTTGTGGGCTGTTCAAGAGTGCTCTGGAGCAAGTTTTCATCCAGGTTGTCTCTGTACATTGCTGCCATCATCTTTCCCTCTATCCTGACTAGTCTCCCAGTTCCTACTGCTGAAAATCATCCCACAGCATGATTCTGCCACCATCATGCTTTCCTGGAGGGATGGTATTGGTCTGGTGATCAGCAGTGCCTGGTTTCCTCCATTCACGGATGATGGAGGCCACTGATCTTAAAAGCAGCAAAAGATTTTCTGTAACCTTCCCCAGATTTGTGCCTTGAGACAATCTTGTCTCAGAGGTCAGCAGACAATTCCATTGACTTCATGCTTGGTTTGTATTTAAAAATATTTTTAGTCACATGTAAAGGTTGGTGTACTTGTACCATCTATCCTACTTTGATTCTTTCAGCTTTTGCACCTGCCAGAATTTTTTTTGTCATCCTGACAATGGACTCTTTCTCTTTTGAGGTTAGGAAAGCACTTCTGCTCCCTTAAAGCCAAAACAGAAAGAACGAGGAAGAGCTTCTTCCCTCAGTCCATTCTGGCCCTGCATCAGGTGCAGATCTGGTCTCTGTAATTCCACCCTTAATAAATATATAACCTTTTAGAGGTTGCATTGTATATAACTTTGATATTTTGTTATTTTAGTATAAAATAACAGGTTTCTGCATGCTTGAAAGCTGCCTGGTTTGGAAGAATGTGAAAGTGATCTTATCTCTTCATTCATCTTTCTTTTGAAATCTTTCTTTGAAAGTGAAGTGATTGTCACATGTGATACGCAGCAGCACAGTGAAATTTGTCCTCTGCATTTAACTCATCACCCTTGGTGAACAGTGGGCAGCCATGACAGGCGCACGGGGAGCAGTGTGTGGGGACGTTGCTTTGCTCAGTGGCACCTCAGTGGCACCTTGGCAGATCGGGATTCGAACCGGCAACCTTCTGATTACAGGGCCGCTTCCTTAACCGCTAGGCCACCACTGCCCCATTCACACAACATGTATAAAATATAACAGTCATACACACTGCTTTGAATGTCCTAAGGTCCTGGTAAGTCATGTTACAACATGTAGAGTTGTGCATATTTCTCTCATCAGTATTCTCTTCATTCTCTTCAGTCCACAGGTGATGAATGAGAAAACTTTCTGTCAGTAGGGTTGGGCTATGAACTCTGTTCAGAGTTCAGGTTATACAGCCTGTTAATAATGACGAAGAGATTTTAACCATAAACTGTCCTGTGAATCGTACGTTTTTATCAAAGGCTATGGGTTGTCTGTGTAAAATGAAGTTTATATCTATTGAGCTATATCTTAACTTCCTCAACCTTGGGGTGTGATAGGAAGGCCTGTGATATAAAGTACAGGCTGACATGCAGCAAGGTCTGTAGGAAACTCTCCCTTTTCTGGAGAAACTGAAAGTCAGTCAGCATTCCAATGTTTCCCATCAATTAACACAAAAGAACAAAAACCAATTTGTCACAACTATGCGGGCATGACGAGGCGGGTGTACAGAGAGGAGGACGAAGAGTGACGAGAAGACGAGGAATGAAGGACGCAATCACCTGACATCACGAAACCGGGGTTTAATGGTGAAGTACAAGCCAGGGGAGACATCCGAGACGTTGACACTGGTGAACATGGAACATAACTTTAACGACCTGACAGCTAACAGAAACGAACAGGGCAGCTTTAAACATTTTACACAGGTGAAAACGATTAGGGAACATTACACATGACAACAGTGAACCCCTTTTCGGACCGGATCGTGACAGGTTATTACAGTGTATCCGGAAAATATTCACAGCGCATCACTTTTCTCACAGTGAAAACAGTAAACACCTAATATTTTAAGCATATTGTAATCATATATTTAAATCTTAAAACTATATTTTAAGTTTAGCCTGCCTTTAATTTTTTTCAGTGTACTTCCAGCAGCTCAGTCCTGCCTCTGTGGCTCTCTGTCCAAAGTACACTGAACAAACCGATAAATGCAACACTTTTTGCTCCCGTTTTCCATGAGCTGAACTCAAAGGTCTGAAACATTTTCTTCATACACAAAAGATCCATAAATCTCAAATATTGTTCTCAAATCTGCCGAAATCTGTGTTAGAGAGCACTTCTCCTTGGCCAAGATCATCCATTCCATATTGAAAAAAGTGAACACTGGCCAGACTTAAAAAAAAGTAAAAAATGATCTCCATGTTCCCACAAGGTGTGTAACTGATAAGAGCAATACACACTGCTTTGATTGGTGGAAGGTGGAATGTTCACAGGTGATGACTTGGAAGTCTTGCTGTCATGATTAGGGTTGGGCTATGAAGTCTGTTCAGACAGAGTTCGAATCAGAGAGGAGCAGAGAGAGCTCTCTGTTCAGAGAGGAAGCAGTGCAGATCGTATGTTTCATTAATCAGCTGTCACAGCATAAGGAAAGACAGGACTGCCACCAAGAGCTGCTTGAACGTATCTCTTCTTTTCTGAATGAAGAAAAAGAGTTGTTTAATGACCAGAAGGTCCCTGATATTGTACCTCTACCAAATGCCACAGACATTTGGCACTCCACCAAGACACTTGGAACATCAGATCAGAGCCCCTACTGCAGTGGACAATAACATGCGACAAGGGAGTGAATATGAAAATGGAAAACATCTGCCAACAGCAGGGACAATGCAGTCTGGACATATACATACCCCCTCAACCACAGCCCCAATACAAGATGCCCAAGCTCATCCTGTTCAGTTATTTCCTCTGAATCTATTATGCCAGAGTTTATTCATCAATATTCCCAGGTTAAGAATACCACTACAGACTGCATGTCTGAAACACAACAGTACTTAGCTGCTCCTGCTTCACATCCCACTGTGCTTGTCTCAGAGGTCAGCAGACAATTCCATTTACATCACATGAAAAGGTTTACTTTCAAAGGTTTACTTTACTCAGGTGCAGGTGCAGATCCGGTCTCTGTCTCTGTAATTCCACCCTTTATAACTATGCGCTGTGCTTTAAAATCTGCACTATCCATATTACATTAATATCTGCTTTAATACACCACTGCATATTGTTCTTAAATGTGTGTCTTGTTGGTAATGCACCTGTACTTTTCCTTACTGGCATACTGTTTCTATTGTTTTTTTTTTTGCAAAAAGCATTTAACTGCATGACATACAACATATTATGGCGTAGGTGACATAAACTCTGAATCTAATTTAGAGTTTGCATTGTATATAACTTTGCAACTGTGTATGTTATTTTAGTATAAAAAACAGGTTTCTGCATGCTTGAAGAATGTGAAAGTGATCTTATCTCCTCATTCACACACTTTTTCATCAGTGCATCAACTGTGACACTATCCATATAACTGTCATGATCCGGACCGGCAGGGGTGACTCTGGATCCGGAGTCCGGACCGGAGTTTCATGTTTGTCCTGTGTAATGTTCCCTGATCGTGTTCACCTGGTGTATATTTGTATAATTGTATAAAACTATCCTGTTCGTGTCTGTTCATCGTCGGGTCATTGTGCGTGTTGATGTTCCCTTGTCTCGCTTGTAGTTTGTATTAAACCCCCTGTCGCGTGAAATCGTGCGAATGCGTCCTCCTTATCGCCATGTCCAGCCCACCCATGACAATCACATTTATTTTCGCATTAATACTGCACTCCATATCATGCTTAAATGTATGTCTTGTTGGCTTTTGTCATTCCATCATGTGACTTGGAGCAACACGGAAACGAGGTAACGTGACTCCTATAAATTGGCTAGAGAGCAGCTGCCAGCTGCATGACACACGTCATTAGACTCGGCTCCGAAACCCTCAACCAAAGTACGACCGTACCTGTCCAACATCAGTGTGGTGTTGTGGCTCACGCCGTCCGCGTTCGCAGATTAACGCGGAGGAACTTCCCGCCGCACCGAGGTCTCTTGTCTGATCCCGGTTTGTGTGACAGAATGACCGAGCCCGTACGCGCTTCAGATTTCGCTGCTTTATGTGATCGAGTAGTGCGGCAAGAGAATCTCATTGAATGTCTGTCACAGGAGGTTCGCTTCCTGCGGCAGCCCACCGAGTGCATGAAGCGACGAACGCTGCGCAGAGCCCTCGTCCCCCTGCGGTTCCCGAACCCAGTTTGGCGCTCGCGGAGCGCTGGAACGGGACCGAGGGGAGCGGCGAGGCGCTCCTCACCACTCTCTCGTTGGTTTTTGAGCTGCAACCTCGCCGCTACCCCAGATCCCGGTCCCGAATCGCCCTCCTACTCACCCTGCTCGTTGGTCCCGCGGCGGAGTGGGCGGCCGCGCTAATCAGCTCCCCCAACTCAGCATCCATGTCATATTCCGAATTCGTGGAGGAATTAAAACACCTTTTGCCGTCCGGACGGTGTGGAAGACGTCGCGTCACAGCTTTACCATCTACGCCAGGGTTCTTCATCTGTCAGCCAGTTCACCGCACGATTTCAGACCCTGGCTGCAAAGGCTCTGCTGGACGCCCACGCCCTCCGGATGATTTATATTGAAGGACTGGCCGCGCGAATTCGTGGGGAGATGGTAAGCCGGGAAATGGCAGCAACGTATGAGGCCCTCATACAACTCGCGCTGAGGATTGATCGCTGGCACTCCCGAAAACTGCGGCCTCCACTCCAACCCGGCACCGGACTCCCCGACCGCCTTTCTCACCACCTCAGCCCACCGTCACTCCTCCGGACCATAGGGGGGAACCCATGCACCTGGGACGGTCAACCCTGTCTCAGGAAGAAATGCAGCGGCGTGGCGTGGTGTTGGAGTGGGGAGCGCACTGCCATCGCCATTGCCTTCTGCCACAGCTCTCCCCGTCTGCCACCTCAAACCCAGAGCCGACCCGTCCAGTGTTGGACAACATCCCCTCCTGTTATCATGACCTAGTCACCGTCTTCAGCCCAGCCAAAGCTGCCCAGCTGCCTCCCCATCGACCAGGCGACATGACCTGCTACCGGGAACCACTCCCCCGAAAGGACATCTCTACTCCCTCTCGAAAGCACAGCAATTGGCCATGGAGCGGTTTGTGGCGGAGGTGCTTCAGAACGGCACCATCCGCCCATCGACCTCCCCGGCCGCGGCAGGGTTCTTCTTTGTTACCAAGAAGGATGGTGGTCTGTGACCGTGCGTGGATTATCGTGGACTCAACATAATCACTATAAAAAAAACGCCATTTCCCCTAACCAACACCGCCCTCGACGCCGTCTCGGGAGCGAAGCACTTTACAAAGCTGGATCTCCGTTCGGCCTATAACCTGATTCATCATCCGAGAGGGCGACGAGTGGAGGACAGCCTTCATCACCCCCACTGGTCCTGTCTTGTGCCTTAAAACGTGAACGACAACATCAGTGTGGTGTTGGTGGCTCACACCGTACGCGTTCGCAGATTAACGTGGAGGAACTTACCTGCCTCCTTGCGTCCCGCCGCACCGCGGTTTCTCGTCTCCTCTTACACGTCTCTCTTGTTCTGATCCTTAGTTAATCCTTACTGTTTTTTTGTTGTACTGTTTTTGCAATGTCCTACTTTAAAAAACATTTCACTGCATTGTGTATAAGACATAAAATCTGAATCAAATTTAGAGGTTGCATTGTGTTTAACTTTGCAACTGTGTATGTTTTTTAATGTGTTTATTAAGAATGTAAAAGTGATCTTATCTCCTCATTTTGATGGACAATCATATCTGTGCTTGCAGTGTCTCACAATGACAATCACTTCAATTTCATATCAGGCAAGCAATATCAATCTTAACAGACATCTTCACAGATATCTTCAACACATCGCTGAGTTCAGCCGTCGTGCCTACCTGCCTCAAAACTGCCATCATCCCAGTGCCAAAGACATCAACTGTGTCCTGCCTCAATGATTAGCAGCCCATAGCACTCACACCCATCATGATGAAATGCTTTGAGAGGCACATGAAGACACAGAATCTGGACCGTTTCAGTTCGCTTACCAGCCAAACTGCTTTCACACAACCCTCTCCCACCCCGACAAAAAAGACACTTACGGCAGAATGCTGTTTATTGACTTCAGCTCAGCATTCAATATGGCATATTTTGAATCCCATTGTATGTTTGTGGGCCTGTGCAGCAAGCACAGAGCATGACTTTCCATGCGAGTTCAGTTTAAAACTTTATATGCCCTTTCGATGAGCTCCTATCCTCACATGCACACAACGCTGCGAATATTTTCCGGATGCACTGCCATCGCAGAGATAAATTGGCTTTTGTTCTTTTGTGTTAATTGATGGGAAACGTTGGAATGCTGACTGACTTTCAGTTTTTCCTACAGACCTTACTGCATGTCAGCCTGTACTTTATTTCAAAAGCCTTCCTATCACACCCCAAGGTTGAGGAAGTTAGGATGTAGCTCAATAAATATAAGCTTCCTTTTACACAGACAACCCATAGCTTACAATTCTTACAAAACTTACAATTCACAGAACAGTTTATGGTTAAAATCTCTTCATCATTATTAACAGGCTGTATAACCTGAACTCTGAACAGAGTTCATAGCCCAAACCTACTGACAGAAGGTTTTCTCATTCATCACCTGTGGACTGCAATGAAAAGAATACTGATGAGATAAATATCCACAACTCATTATGCATTTATATTTTAAGCTCTTAATTGTAAACTAAAATCATAGAAATGTAATATGAATTGATATGCCTAAGCACACACACAAGCACACAGAGAAGAGCTGGAATTTTGGGAGTGAGTGTGAATCATTTAAACCAGCCTTTGATATAAAATACCCGAGTTTTAAATATTCACACAGTCTAGGTACCTTTTATTATCGTTGGCACGCTTGGTGGAGCTCAAACTGGTGGAGAATATGTGTGTTGAGTCTACTCACAACTTCCTCCAGTACTGTACCCACGATCGATGGCCCTTCCGCCGTCTGCAAAATAATCCTGTAGTCGGTGCAGTTCTTCATGTACCTTTATGCATCAGAAGTCCTCGCTCCTCGCGTGGTCCAAGGCCTCAGCAGCACCGTGCCGTCTGCTGCCGTGCGGGTTTTCCCGGCCTCCGCCACGTGCACAGAAATACGTGCACTTCTGTCCTGTGTAGTAATTGCTACTTTTCCAGAAAGTCGGCGAACCTCCGCCTTGCGCTATGCACCTTTATGCATGAAAAGATTTTCATCTCCGGAATCAGTAAAACTAAAACACATGTGCAACCACTTGTTCTTTTAACTCAGCACGCTTAAGCGAACTCCAGCTTCGCTAATTAAATTGCGGGTAACTGTAAAACACGGCACCACTACATTGTCTCCTGTCTAGATAGATAGATAGATAGATAGATTGGGTGCGGTGCTATTATTTTTAGGCCCATATTATTATTATTATTATTTTATTATTATTATCATCAGTTGCGGTAGGTAGTCCTATCATCAATACTAGGCTATTGCTATATAATTATATGAGGTTACATGCTTTATTGTTGTTATGATTATTATTTTTACCACCATCAGTATAGGTCTATTATCTTCACTAGGCTATTGCTATAATTGGGAATTATATCTGATATTAATTTATGCTTTATTATTGTTGTTATTACTAGGCCTAACAGAAGCTTGCAGGTAGGTGTTGTTAATGAGAGACCTGAGCCTGCTTTGCCTTGCAAAGATCCTCAATTCTTGGCTCAATGTTTGATGAACATAGCCTCAAATCATCCTCGATTTGTGCACGATTGTGGTATTTAGTTTTGAGTGCAGTCATTTTTGAGAATCCTGCCTCACACAAATATGTTGACGCAAAAGGAAGGAGAATCTTAAAGATGACGTCACAGAGTTCAGGATATTCCAGCATCAAGGCTGCGCAGAATGACAAAATAGGGCAGGAGCTAAAGACTTCCTTCAGTCTTCTGTCACTCTTCAGCTCAATAATATGTTCCTGCATATTAATTTAAAGCTCATTTGCTGTGCACATAAAGGCTGGCAGAGGACCCCAAACAATCGAGTGTTAAGTGGCTGTGATTTGATGAGACTTTTTTTCATGGATTTGTTAAGCACGGAGTCAAAAAGAAGTGCTTCGCAATAAACCATGCAATGTGGGCACTTCAATTTCACAAGTGGAGCTACGTGCTGAACGCGAGCAGCTAGACCACGCTGACGCCCCGTCATTGCCTGTGCACCATCCATGCATAACTGCGTGATTCATGCTTTCGAGTCTCCAAACACCACAAATGTCTCCAAAAACACCAGTAAAAGTCACTGGATTGTCGCTTTTGACAAAAAAGTTGCCAGGAGGATGAGTTGTTTGTGTTATAATCAGTGCTTGAAGTGGGAAGAAAAGGTGCCGGTACTCTCTTTGCATTGGCAAATCATT
Organism: Denticeps clupeoides; assembly: GCF_900700375.1. Lineage (NCBI taxonomy): Eukaryota > Metazoa > Chordata > Actinopteri > Clupeiformes > Denticipitidae > Denticeps > Denticeps clupeoides. The sequence goes on from NW_021629863.1 coordinate 51,904, forward strand.
ACATTTTTACAGTGTAAAACAAAACTTGCATATATTACTGTTACAACAATTTATTGTTATTCATTTATTACCAACATAAGTGTATTTAAACATGTTTGTGTGTGCGTGGCTGCGTGTGTTTCACAAAAACTAAAGGAAAGCTTTAACTGTAGCCTATATTCTGATTAGTTTATTTGTTTTATGCAGTTAACAATACAGTTCGACCAAGAGAGCTGACAATTGACCACCACTTAATTTACCATCACCTCACTAATTTCACACTGATTTCATATGACAAACAAGTTAATAATAGTCACTTACATTTTTGATGAAATAATCACTGTTTTGGTCTATTTTAGCAGCGAAAATAGATCTGATGAATCCAAACAAAGATCATAAATTAGTTTTTTTTTTTTTGCCTCCCATCATGTGGTCCACTCGCACCTACTTGCAGCGGTTGAGAACCACTGTTTTAAACTATCAATTGTATGTTTTATGAAGCTGACAACATTACTGCTGTAAGTAATAATAATTATAGTAACCTTGGGTGGGGCATTTGTATAGTTTTTCAACTGAACATATTCTTAGAGGCTGTGATTTCAGCTGTAAAGGTCAATTCCACAATTAACACAGAAAATGTGTAATTGCTCTAGCTTTTTCAAAAGCCTTTATGATGTCAAACATCATTGAAAATTAAAAAATTGACACAGGACAAGAGCAAGAGAAGCATTTTGTGGTGATTAAGAAGTGCTGTAGTGCATCTGCTCAATTCAATTATATGCAAGCAGGTGAAGCAGGTCGATCAGGACACAGAAGAAATAGGTGAGGCAGTTAATCATAAAAACGAGACTGTGATGCCACCTTGTGGGCCAGAAGTTGTCTTTATGCCTATTCTAGTATTATATTCTGCAAACAGAAAACAGTCTCCCACAACTTGAAGAAATGGCTCATAATATAGACAGAAAACATACCAGAAAGATCTCCAATATGATGACATGAAATTCATTAATTTAATAAACAGACAGACAGTTTATCCATCTGCTCCTCTTGGTTGAGAGCCAGTTTCTGGACTAATGCAGTCACCTCTGTCAGTACGGAGATCTCTTTTACTTCCACCACCTTCACATCTACAGCACGCTCTGATTTCACGTGAACCTGGGAGTGAGCTTTTTTTTGATGTAGGTGTGGAACTTTCTAATTTCTCTTGACAGGTGCCGAAGCACAGCCTGCAGCTCACAAAAGCTCAAGAGCCCAGGCTTCATGGGAGCAATACTTGGATACACTTTATCTATTTACATTTAAGGCATTTATCAGTGGGTGGTAGAAGCCTAGTGAGTGACACTTGCCTATGAACCAGGAGACCCAGGTTCAAATCCCACTTACTACCATTGTGTCCCTGCATACAGTGGCCTTACTAATATGCACAGCATCCCCAATAATCTACAGTAATCTTCCCCTAGCAAAGAAACGTAAAGCTGCACATAGTATCTGCCCGGATGTAAGAGCGCGGCCACAATGGGTAATGTTAGTAATCTAAGAACGGATTAGATTATGGATTTATGTAATTGATTGCAACGTAAAACGGTAACGCTCAAACACAAATGTATGGAGAAAAGAAAAGAAATCCACTCTGGGTCTCAAAATCCTTGCCCGGCGTCAATGTAATTCTCTTCGAATTAATACAGTCTCCTCATCCAAAAAAGTACATGCATTTCCCTTAACTGCTTCATCTTTAAAACAGGGGAGGAGACCAACAGAAACTCACAGATTAGAGAATAAAACAGGTTCCTGACCAGGTTAGGTTCACAGAGTAAGTTACCACGGTAACTGACTCTAAGTAAAAGTTACCTCTTTTTCAGAAACAGGCTTGACTTACCCTGCTTTCTCGAGTTTGACAAACCTGCCACTTTGAAACGGAAAACCCAGAGTTTCTCTCATTTCAGGCTTAACATTTTTCACTTGTAAACTCCTTTCTGAAATGGGCCCCTCGTGTGTTAAACCACTGGTGTCTCATTTTAAATGTAAACGAGGCTTTTTTTTTTTTTAACTGTTCTGAAATTTGTGAAGACAATAATGCTTCTGATGTCTAAAAAGACAATGCAGTTATGACGTTTCCAGACATTCCAGAAATTAAATGTTTGTTTTCATTTCTTTAATCTGTATATACATATGTGTTTTATTCCATAATATATCACTCTGATCTCATGATTCTCATAGGTATTGCAAATCTGCTTATCCAGAATATACATAATTTTTGGGTATTTTGTTTTTGATGCAACAAAAACAAAAATGCTTAGTTTAATAATGCTAATCATTTAATAATAATTGTCACAATGATTATCGCTTCACTTTCAGTAATACATTGAGGTTAACATATGGGATAAAATCACACCAGTTTCACCAAATCACAAGAGGTACACCAATATATCAAGACTGACAGACTTACATTTTAAGCATTTTAGTTATGGAAAAATGAAACAAAGAAATGCTCTATAGGTTATGGCGTATAAGATTACAAAGTAAGAATTCTGTATTTTATTAGTAAGTAGTATTTAGTTTGCTGTGTATATGATATGGTTATAATTCTTTTTTTTACTTTTACTGCAGCCTTAAATGTCCTCTTCTTGGTATTCAGCCAAGATCGTGTTACCAGCCTGGCACCTGTATTCCCCGTATTCAGTCGAAGAGTTGTAGCCTGACTGGATCGTTATTTTGACTGGAACCTTCACATCCACCTCTTTTCTCACTACATTCACAGTGAGCTTGGTGTGTGGATGGATGGTGGCTGGTATGGAAATCTTCACACCCTTCTTTTCCGTCTTGGTGTTGCTGCTCCCCTTCTCCACGGTGAAAGTGTTACTCACATTCACATTGACCTCTGATTTCACTATACCAATATCAAACCCAAATGACATCCCCACACTTATCTGTGTAGCATTGCTGAAGTTGAAGCTCTCGGTGACAGAACCTTCATACTCCCGACTGAGCTCAGAGGAGAAGGTCTGCTCATGTTTTCCACGATTCACACCACAGATGGAGTCAATGACGACTGATTTGGTGTTTTCTTCTTTCTTGTCCCAGAGGAGCTCAGCTGTTATCTTGGGTCTCCCAGGTTTAAGAGGACGAGCCCAAGACACTTGGTTGTCAATCCAGCCTATGCTTGGAAATTCTCTTCCAGCTCTGACCAGAATTGAACGACCACCTCTGTTTGGATGCTCATACAGGACCCATGCTCCTCTGTCCACTCGGCAGGAAGAAATCATATCATTGAAATTGCCAAACATTAAGTTTGTCTCACAGTTGAGGGTAATGCTCCTACCCCCATAGTTTTGATCCTCATACAGTGTGATCTGAGGATTTGTCAGATCTTCTTTCACCTGTTCCAGTGAAGAAATTACCTCATGCCACTCCACTGATCGACATTCACCCTCCTCAAAGTAGAACTGGGCACCCTGACAGTGGGGGTGTTCGTATAACACCCATGGCTGCCCTATGACCTTCACAGAGGAGATACAGTCATTAAAACTAACATCCCGAAGGTCTGGACAATACTCAGTGAACTCCCGGCTCACGCCTTGAAAGTCAGGATTCTCGTACACAAAAATCTTGTTTACAGGATTTGAAGCCATTCCCGTACTCCTGAAGGTTGTGCAAGAGGTGAGAGCAAAAGTGTGTGTGTGAAGAATTCCTGCTGTATTTGTAGTGTTCTTAGAGTGGGCTGAACTGCACAGAGCCAATCATCTTGTTTAGGAGGGCCTACCAGGTGTGCATATTTTTTCTGCACGTTTCCTGATCAAAGCTGATGCCATAGCTGCTCATACATTTTGAAAGATATTTGTTTATTACTATTAATATCTTTTTATTTCATATCTCAAGTTCGGCTACAGGTGTGTCCACCTGAGGTGGGCTATTTCAGGTTTTTTCTGTTTGAATAGCTTTAATTTTCTGTCATATATACAAGTGGTCTTATGTCATGGCGATCATGTCATCTCATGGCCCACAGGGGGCACTGCAGTGCCCAAGAGACCAACGACCACGAACTGGAACAAAGCAGTTCATCATCCAACATTAAGTCCTGGCAGCCATGTTGGACGTTGCTTCCTCATTGTTGATTATTTCACTTTGCTGCTAAGCCTTACCCAAAAACCCCAAATTGCCCCAAAAAAAATGACATTGCCCAAAAATGATAATGCTCCATGCCATCCACCTGCTCCTGACTCCTTTTTTTCTGGTTGACCTTGTATGAAATGGGCTGGCCTTGGATTTTTGAGCCAACAAACGGAGCAGTTGTCTTGCGGGGTCTGCCTGACCTGGGCTTGTCAAAACCGTCTCCAGTCTCTTCAGATCTTTTTTTTAATCCTCTGTGCTTGACGATGCGACACATTGAAGGTGTCTGCCACATCAGCAGTGGATCTGGTCTCCAGCCTCTTGATAATCGACACTTTAGTCTCAGGGTGAATCGTAGGCGTGTTTGCAGAGGTCTAGTTGCAGTTGATGTGAAGGTCTAGTGTACTGGGTTTCTTTTTATACACCTGAGACCTAATTATTCATTATTAGTCAATGAAGCTCATATGACAAGGCGACAACACTTATGTCTCTGCAAAAATTGACTCAATGGGCTTTAGCAAGCTTTCACTATTGAAATACTTTTTGACCATTTTGTTTTGCACTGAAATATTATTACAAAAGCTGTTCGGAATAAAATTAGCCTTTTCTTGTAAAAAAAACCCCCAACTTTTTAGCACTTGAGGTCAATTTGTACACAAGAGACAAGACCTTTGTCAGGGACTTTACACTACATGTGACATGACTTGGCATGACTTTCTTCAAATTGATTAAGTCAAAAAAGTTGAGTGCGACACCAGAGATTAGTTAAACTACATATTTATGTATCAAAAAGATAATAAAGGGCCATAAACGTAGTAGGATAGCACATGCTATGACAAGGTAAGGATGGCACCTGGTGGTGCTGTGGCCCCATGACCTGACACTTGACTCGATGAACTAGCCTAAATCAGTAGCAATGAGAGCAGTGCAGGCAGTGAGTAAAGTACTAGAGTAATCCCATAGAGCTACCAATGCTTTGTTAATCAACTTCCCTTACACAGTTTGGACAGAGAATGATCCCTCTGATCTTGTAAAGTAAAATAAGGCCTTTCTTAAATCTGAGATGAAGGGTGTCAGGGTCCAACCTAAATTATTTTTGGGGTGATTTGTTGCCTCTTCATTGACATGGTGAAGAAGTTCCATGTGTGTCAGATTGTAGTCTTGAGGCAACAATCTGAGTCTTGAGACTCCACAACCCACTTCAGTTTGCCTACAAGCCTCTCTCACTTGGAGACCGCTGGGAGCACTGTGAGAATCGTCTTCTTTTATTTGTCTCCCGCTGGAGAACACAGGAGTGAATCATCACCTCACAACATGTATTACCTCACCAACCCACCACAGTATGTGAGAACTCAGGGTTGTGTGTCAGACAGGGTGGTCTGCAGTAGGATGGGCCCCACAGGGAACGGTTCTGGCACCGTTCTTCTTCACCATCTTCATCTACACTGTAGACTTCACCTACAACCTACAAGATCTCTGATGACTCTGCAATAGCTGGCCTAGTCACAAATGGGGATGACGAGGAGTACAGATAACTGACTCGGGACTTTGACTAGTGCCAGCAGAACTACCTCCAGATCAACACTGGAAAGACCAAGGAGTTGGTGGTAGACTTCCGCAGGCACAAACTTCCTCCATTACAACCACTGAACATCCAGGGTAAGGACATTGAGGCTGTGGAGAGCTACAGGTACCTTGGTGTTCATCTGAGCAATAAACTAGACTGGACTCACAACTCTGATGCCCTCTAAATGAAACGGCAGAGCAAGCTGTACTTCCTGTAGAGGCTCAGGTCATTTGGGGTGAAGGACCCACTCTTTTATGACTCTGTGGTGGCCTCAGCTATCTTTTATGGTGTGGTCTGCTGGGGAGGTAGCATCTCTGCTGGGGTCAGAAAGAGACTGAACAGGCTGATCCGGAGGGAGAGCTCTGGTCAAGGATGCCCTCTGAACCCAGTGGAGGTGGTGAGTGACAGGAGAATGGTAGATAAGCTATCATCCCTTTAGACAACATCTCCCACCCTATGCAGGAGACCTTGACAGCACTGAGCAGCTCCTTCAGTGGCAGGCTGCAGCAGAATTTTGACAATGAACGGGGGTATTTATTAAATGTTGACAAATGTTATTTCAGCTATATACATGTTAGATGGTACAAAGTGAAACAAATTATCATTTCTCTGGAACCTGGTGCTACATGTAACATTTGAACAATTAAAAAGTTACATAGTGACAAAGTGCACATGTGTGACACAGACAAACTGTGCTACATAAAGTGCAAACAGGGGATACAGGCAGTGCAAGATGTAGACAACAATGAGACAGACAGCACTAAATTATAGAAATGAGTAACAAATGCTCAAAGTAAAATAGTGCAAACTTTGAATTTTGAATGGTGCACTAATAGTGTGCAGTGGTGGAGGAAGTACAGAAGCTTAGTACTTAAGTAAAAGTACAAGTAACCTGCAAAATATGTACTCAAGTAAAAGTAGAAGTGCTACATCAACAATCTTACTTAAGTAAAAGTCCTAAGTACTTACTTTTAAATTTACTTTAAAGTATATTTTTTAAGTAAAAGTACTCACACAATGGTTTGTCTCAACATCTGGGGTGTGCCATTTTGTAAAAGCATAGTACATATACTGACTTATGCCTGTACTGATGTCATTGCTCGGAATAATTACAAGCAATTATACAGTATATGTGTATTGGAAAGTTTGGTGTGCTTATTGTGCATGCACTCTGCAATACTGTGTGTACCTTAGAATTATGTGGATGACAAGTTATATACTAGGTATTACCCACTAATATACCATTAAGATAAACCAATCAGGACATGATATATCTTTAAATCATTTATGTACTTGCAAAACTATTCAACACTTCTGTTAAGAGCGGTAAAAGGGCAACACAACAGTAACCAAACACCAGTGGTGGGGTGGTGCTCTCAAGAATATGGCAGTACAAGTGGCATTGCGAGCCCTTTAATCAACTTCGTATCATCAGCACATTCTGTTCAACAAGAGTTGCCCTGGCTTGCATGAAAAAAAAATGTAGCGCAACTGTAAAACTAGTAAATACAAAGTTTATGTTCCAATGATTGCAGAAAAGCAAAAAGCATTGGCCTAATAATGGATAACACAACACTTAGTCAATACAAAAGGCAGATGTTAGAATGAGAAACAACAAAAATTTTGACCGTTGACTGGGGTGTGGCTCTCTTAAGAATATGCCAGTATAAATGCCATTCAGACCCCTAATCAACCTAGAATTATCAATACTTTTTGTTTAGTTTTTTCTTTAACAAAACACGAGTCTATATGAAAAACAGATGTAATTGTAAATCTTGTCAATGATCTATTATTTGCAGAAAAAAACAATATTGTGTAACTCAACACTTACAATACAAATACAAAAGGCAGATCTTAGAATAAGAAACTTAAAATGAAGGACCATCAAATGAAAACTTTACCACTGGCCAGGCCATCAAAGATCAGAGGGTGAAAATGGCTCTCTCACGAACATGAGAGTATAAGTGCCATTTGGTGCCCTTATAAGCACAGCATTACCAGTGATTTTTGTTCAATTTCAAGTTTTTTTGACCCTAGCCTGCCTCTTTTTGCAGAAAAGATGTGCCCTGCTGGACTTTAGAGTATCTATGGAGGCAGCTGAGTTGGCCAGGTAGGCATCCAGCTGTCTTGTGGTTTCTTGGACATTTCCCTTCATATGGCCAAAGAAGTCCTCCTCCTCTGACCCAGAATGGCTATCTGGTGATGAGGCTTGGTACTCCTCCAAGTGACTCTTGGTGTAGTCCATGCCTACATAACAACAACCCAAACACAGAATACAGGAAACATTAAGCTTATATGAAGAGTACTGTCTCTCTAACCTTGTAAAAACCATTATTATCACTTTGGAATTTCCTATGATCTCCTAGATGCAACAACATATTTCAGATTAACTGGCAGGATCAGAAAAGGTTCTTTGCAAGGTTTCCTTATCAATTAAACACTTGCCAATGAAATGAATGATTTAAATTACTTACCCAACCTTAGCAAATCCTCATTGCTTGTCCACGATGTGCGAAACTTTGGAAGTAAAATTGCAGCAGCATGAGTTCAGGGTCAGCAAGCATGTCACCAAACCGCCATTGTATTCCTTCTTGAAGGGCAGAGATCAGTGGCTGGCAGAACTTGGATGACTTTTGGAGGCGGTCCAGCTTCACAGTCAGGACGGTTATAGTTGGTAACAGCCATCACATGTGGACATCCACCTCTGCCTGCAACATGTTGACTGCCATGGATACTGGGTTCATGGTTGATGCATATTCTGTTAAGAAAGCAAGTTCTGCAGGGCTGAACCTGCAATAAACAGTATTGGAATATGCAGAATGTCAACAAGTGATATAAGGAATTTGTCACACACCTAGATATACATAATGTTATTACACACATCATTCAACAAACTATTTTTAATTATGTCAGATTGTGTCTGCAAAAAGTTGTTAAAATATGAATTTGTGGCCTGTCAGCATAGATATGAAACAGACATGACTGATATGCTTATTGTGTACTAAGTTATCTAAATAATTATAGGCTCTACTACTGCAGTTCAATTAAACGAGGTGTAAATGATTAGTGAACAACAATATTATGGCACACAATCCATAGCCAACCACATCATAACTGTGCATCTGCTCCAAGTCAAACTTACATGGGGACTTTAAGTGCAATGGTCACTGCTCTGACAGCTCCTTCCCTACTTTCTCTAAATATCCTCAGTAGCCGCTCAACTGCAAGGAAGAGAGAGTTCTATCTGGTATCAACTGGACAGATGAGTTGCAGTTTGCACTCCCTTTCAATAACCTCCGCAGCGATAGATGAGCGGGCACTCTTATTCCAAAGAGCTGAGCACTTGGCAAATGCTGCACGAGACATCTTCCTGTACACAACATTTGATTCAGCTTTTTTAGCATCCACAGTTGAGATCAAATTCAAAAGATGACAGGCACAACAGTGATGTTTTGGGAGTTGATATTCAGAGCACTCATCTTCTTCCTTCATCAAAGCCTCAACTTCAACACCCTCTGTCTCCTCTTCTGGATCATCTTCCTCCACACTGTCATTTACATTTCCCTCTGTTCTTCAGTTAAACTTCCTTCATCTTCACATGCAAAAACTCTGAAGGCCTTAATAAAGTTTGAGGTTGTCAGGATTGCCTGCAGCTGGGCTCCACACCGGAATCCAATCCTGACGCCCCATAAATGCCGGAAGTTTCAGCCCGTTCGGGGTCGCTGGCATTTTCGTGAACTTTAGTTGGTAACACTGTTCGTAGTTTGAGTTCTGGCAATCGCCACACCGCCTACGGGTTAGTTTTAGTTTGTCTGTATTTAAGTTAAATCGTTTTCGGCCACCGCGCCCGTCTTTATTTGTGTTTATTGTTTATTTAATAATAAAAAACCCCTTCCCAGCATGTCAGACCTCTGCGCTTTCCTTCCCCCGTAAGTCCGTAGTCGTGACAGAATGCCAGCGACCCACCCAAAGGCGCAGAGGTTTGAAGCAGAGGAGAAGAAACGCCGCGAAGGACGTAGCCCGGCGCGGCGAACGCGGACGCCAGGGGGAGAGACGCGCCGCCCGTTCTGGTGGAGCGTTTTCTCCCCGAGAAAGCCGTTGTACGCGGCGCCGCGTGATGACGTCACCCCCCGGGGAAACTCCGCGAAACCCGGAAGCGACAACTTCGGCGGTGGAGTGGGCGGAGCGAGGACGTTGGCGTCGGCAGCAGCGAGGAAGTGACGTGGGCAGCGAGCGCAGAAGATGCGACCCCCACGATTCTTGCCATGTCGAGCCAAGAACTCTGCGCTCTGCTGGCAAGGCTCCCCGTGGACTGGGACGACACGGACGATGACGAGGAGCACGGGAGACGAGAGTTGGGCTCCGCCCATCGCGCCAGTCTGCGATCGTCGCAAGGTCCGTGGGGACCCACGTCACTTCCAGGGGGGTGAGAAGCGACAACGGCGGTGTCCCTCCAGCGAGGAGGTGGGCAGGCTCCAGCCCGAATGGCCAGAGTACTGTCCCTGGGAGTTGATCGCACCCTGGGTCCAGGATGTCCGCAGGGTGGACGACCCTCGGAGTCACAGGTGGGAGGACACGGATGACGAAAGCGACAATGACGTGGATTTTCGTTGGGCAGTCGGGGCCGGGATGGCTCCACCCAGCGCGCGCGTCCGAGATTGTCGCGACATCCGTGAAGATCCACGTGACTTCCGAGGGTATGAGGTCGACACGGACCAACACGAGGATGACGCCGATTGGGCAGTCGGTGCCGGGATGGCTCCGCCCATCGTGCCCGTCCATGATCGTTGCGAGGTCCGTGGAAACCCACGTCAGTCCCAGAGGTGCGACAACAGTGAGGAGGAGGACAGCGATGCGGGGGTAAGCTGGTGGAACAGGGCGACAGGAGGTCGCCAGCCAGCAACTGCACTGCCGGAACTGCCTCACAGGGAAGATGCCCTCCCAGCTCCAGTCGCCTTCCCTCTGCTCGGACGTTCCCCAGCTGAACGGCAGCGCATCACCAGCGCCCCCGCATGCTGGAGAAGACGTCCACCACCCCCCACGCCACACGGCCACCACCATCTCCAGCGACGTGCCCAGCCCTGTGTGGGACAGCCAAATGGTCCCAGGACCCTTCAGTGGGGCAGCAGACACGGACGAGATCACTACCATCCTCACGTGTCTGACTGGATCAGCATGGGGCTGGAGCACAGCCCTCTGGCAGCAGGGAGAGACCGACAGGAGTTTTCGGGACTTCCAGCAGAGACTGAGGGCGGAGTCTGATCGGCCAGAGCCTGAGCCAGGGATCGAACTCTGCCCCTCCACCACATCCAGCGCCAGTCAGGATCCGGGGCAAGAAGACCAAGCACTGGCGGGCGACGAGAAGGTCGCGCCTCCCGAGATCCTGGCTGTGCCCCCTGAGGAGGTCCCGGAGAGCCCAGAGAGGGAGCCAGACGACCCTCTCTTTTGTCTGTCTCTGTCTGTGTGTGTGTGTGTGCGTGGTATATGTGTCCGTATGTCGCCCCCACTTCCCCTCTTTGTGTCCACCAGATGGCGACCCAGCCGCGGAGCCGAACCCCAGGGAGGAGGTTCCTGACCCGAATGTGCTGGTCCAAGGCGAGGTGGACAAGCCCCAAGGTCCCCCTAAGTCCAGCCGGGGGGGGTGCTCCCCCAAAGAATTTTTTGGGGGGGTGCAGTTCGGGTTGGGGACTCCTCCTGAGGGGAGGGGAGGTGGGGAAGCGATTGAGCTGGGTCCTCCGGTAGCCAGTGAGGAGGGCGGGCCAGGCATGGGCCTGCGTCTGCCTCCAGAGGGGTGGAGCGCCATAGAGCCCCCGGGTAGGCATGAGGACCCAGCTGGGACAGGCAGGAAGAGGGCCTGCTTGTCCCAACGGACGCAGAAGGGGCTAGCCGGATGGTCTGGCAATGCCCCCCCCTTGGCACCAGGGCCGGGCAGCGAGAGGGGCTGCATAGTCCCAGAAGGCACCAGCCTGGGGTGCCTGGAACAGTCGCCGGAGGTTCTGGGACAATCTCCCTGCGCGGTGCAGGGGGTGACACAAGACGTGTCAGAGGGGACGTGTGGAGACAGGGCCCACACATACCCAGATGGATCGGCCCTGATTATTGTGTGCAGGTACGAGAGTCCAGGGCCGCCATGCGGGACCACGCCGGGGAGCCAGGCCGAGGGTCCGGGGCCGCCACGCCTGACCACGCCGGGGAGCCAGGCCGAGGGTCCGGGGCCGTCACGCCTGACCACGCCGGGGAGCCAGGCCGAGGGTCCGGGGCCGTCACGCCTGACCACGCCGGGGAGCCAGGCCGAGGGTCCGGGGCCGCTACGCCTGACCACGCCGGGGAGCCAGGCCGAGGGTCCGGGGCCGCCATGCGGGACCACGCCGGGGAGCCAGGCCGAGGGTCCGGGGCCGCCAAGCGGGACCACGCCGGGGAGCCAGGCCGAGGGTCCGGGGCCACCAAGCGGGACCACGCCGGGGAGCCAGGCCGAGGGTCCGGGGCCGCCACGCCTGACCACGCCGGGGAGCCAGCCCGAGGCACCGGGGCCGCCACGCCTGACCACGCCGGGGAGCCAGCCCGAGGCACCGGGGCCGCCCCGGACCACGCCGGGGAGCCAGCCCGAGGCACCGGGGCCGCCACGCCTGACCACGCCGGGGAGCCAGCCCGAGGCACCGGGGCCGCCACGCCTGACCACGCCGGGGAGCCAGCCCGAGGGACCGGGGCCGCCACGCCTGACCACGCCGGGGAGCCAGCCCGAGGGACCGGGTCCTCCAAGGGGAGGATACAGCAGGGCAGGAGCCCTGTGGTTGCCGCCGTCCGCCCCGCCGCCTCCACTGATGGTACTGTTGGGGCTCCGAGGACGTAGCCCTTGGAGGGGGGGCTCTGTCAGGATTGCCTGCAGCTGGGCTCCACACCGGAATCCAATCCTGACGCCCCATAAATGCCGGAAGTTTCAGCCCGTTCGGGGTCGCTGGCATTTTCGTGAACTTTAGTTGGTAACACTGTTCGTAGTTTGAGTTCTGGCAATCGCCACACGCCTACGGGTTATTTTAGTTTGTCTGTATTTAAGTTAAATCGTTTTCGGCCACCGCGCCCGTCTTTATTTGTGTTTATTGTTTATTTAATAATAAAAACCCCTTCCCAGCATGTCAGACCTCTGCGCTTCCTTCCCCCGTAAGTCCGTAGTCGTGACAGAGGTATTATCTGTAGTGGTCCTAACAATTTTTTCACGGACGCTGTATTCTGTATGAATGTCATTGAGAGTACTGGCTAGCATGTCATAAGTATGTGCCCCTTTCAGCCTTTTTCAAGATAGAGCAACAGACTGTCTTTCTAGGTTATCTGAAATAAATCTAGTGGGCAGTAACCCGAATGAAGCTTTGCCTATGAGCTGTCCAACAGACTGTAGTTGTGGCGATGTATTTAGCAGTCTGCATTGCATTCTTCACTCCATCTTTCATTCGCTTTGTGTGCTAATCTATTCTCTCTCTCAATGTTGTACGTGACATGACTGGGTAATCTGGGTGATTATGCTGCATTAAATTAACGAACTCACGCTGTTCTACTACACCAAAAGGGTGCAAAAAAAAAAGTTGACCACCGCAAGGTCCATGGTCTTCTGAGAGGCTTTGGTGTTGTCAAGTTTCCGCTGCTTTATTGAAGAACCCTCACCAGCAGATGATGTTCCCCTCTTTTTAGTTGCAGTTGCAGCCAGGTACTCCTTCAGAAGTGATCTGTGCTTTCACTATAATAGATAGCAAAAATAACAATGATATACTGTAAGTGTTAATTATTCATTCTTACAATTTAATTTAAAACATTTGTAATCCTAGATCTTCGAACAAAGTAACTAGCACAATCAAGTATATTATTAGGCCTATTTACTGTGCTAAACTATGTATATAAACCTTATAATTACGAGAGAAATATGTGACAAACCCAGGAAATACAGGAGTGTTGGTCTATTGTGATCACATCTCTAGTCTGAGAGGACTACTGATTGTGAAACAGGCGGAAAGCACCCCTTCCAGCCAAGCTGGACCAGTGTTGTGCATGAACGGTTCATTGAACGCGTTCCTGTTTTTCGTGAACGCTGAACTGAACGAATCAGTTTACAAATTATGAACGTGAATGTGAGTGACGTTCACTCTGGCGAGACTGAATGGCGCTCATGTTTTAAAGTTTGCTGATCACAGGCTAGCATGGCTGGTGCTTCGAGTCCGAAAAAAATAAATAAATAAAGAGCGAACGTGAACTAGTTCGTTTTTTTAGCTGTGAACTGGCACAGCTGTGAACTTCAAAATTGTAAAAAATTAACTATGAACGTGAACTAGTTATTTTTCAGTGTGAACTGGCACAACACTGAGCTGGACACTATGCTAGCAAAGACATTAAGCTATCTTCTCCGAGCTAATAAACCAGTTTTATCCTACCACCGTGTTAAAAAAATGATGAAGCTACACTGGTGTGATGTTTATACTATTTCTGTAAGTCAACATACATTTCGCTAGATAATAGTATCATAACATGTCATAACATACCCAAAAGCATAGCATAGCATAGCTTACCTCTATATGTTTTCTCAAATTTGAAGGGGAGT
>NW_021629864.1:0-50000 GCF_900700375.1 Denticeps clupeoides
CCCGGTCCACACTTTTGGTTATCAGTCCTGATGCATTTCCTTTCCGCTTCTCCCATCTTCCTTACGAACTTGACGGACTTTATTTGAATTTTTTTGGTGTGTCACAGATCCTTTTTGAAATGATGATGGTAATAAAAACGAGGACTCTGGAAAGGCTGCTTGTTTGTTTCATTTGAAAGAGGGATGAAGGAGGGATGAGGGGAAATAATCATTCACAATACTGATCAACACGCCTTGGTAACCATTTAGCTCCGCCCTTTTGGTGGCCGTCCAATCACAGCAAGCAGAGGGGTAAGCAACATGTTGGTGGACTCGGAAGTAATGTGGGTTTTTAGGCCACACCCCGAATGCCACTTTCCTTATCGGGTGAACAGCCTGCTGGATCTTCAGGTCCAGACCATGGCTTGGAGGGTCCGTTTCTGGGTGGATCTGTAGCTTCTACACAAACTTCTAAACAAAGTGATTTGAGCGAATGGACGTCTCTGCTTTTTGGCTCTCTAGCTGTAACACTGTTAGGACTCCAGGGTGGCGAATCAGGCCCAGTCGGTCCAGTCAGATGATGGGACACCAGCTGCCCGGTTCCTCCGTAAGGCCCAGCAGCTGGAGCAGGGCGAAGTACGAGAAGACCCAGCCTGGACACGTCCTGGGACTGCTCAAGCCCCCCGGCCTCCAGCAGAAGACCCCGCCGGAACCGCAGCCGCTGCTCCAGAGCCACTTTTTCCCTGCGTGCCGAGAGGGACGAGAAGTTACGGACATTTAAAATCTGCACAGATATTAATATTTCACACTTTGGTTCTTGTGCATAAAACACAAATTCATCCAGTCGCTCTTCTCCGGATCTTCGTCCCCCTGCAGTGGTGATCAGGGTAGATGCAGCTTTTGCTTGATTTAGCATTAGCAAAATAACTAGTAACTTAACCCTGAGTGTCTCCAGGGGGGACTGTCCCTGTAACTACTGACTGTAACCCTGAGTGTCCCCAGGGGGGGACTGTCCCTGTAACTGACTGTAACCTTGAGTGTCTCCAGGGGGGGACTGTCCCTGTAACTACTGACTGTAACCCTGAGTGTCTCCAGGGGGGGACTGTCCCTGTAACTGACTGTAACCCTGAGTGTCTCCAGGGGGGGACTGTCCCTGTAACTACTGACTGTAACCTTGAGTGTCTCCAGGGGGGGACTGTCCCTGTAACTGACTGTAACCCTGAGTGTCTCCAGGGGGGGACTGTCCCTGTAACTACTGACTGTAACCTTGAGTGTCTCCAGGGGGGGGACTGTCCCTGTAACTACTGACTGTAACCCTGAGTGTCCCCAGGGGGGGACTGTCCCTGTAACTACTGACTGTAACCCTGAGTGTCTCCAGGGGGGGACTGTCCCTGTAACTACTGACTGTAACCCTGAGTGTCCCCAGGGGGGGGGGGACTGTCCCTGTAACTACTGACTGTAACCCTGAGTGTCCCCAGGGGGGGGACTGTCCCTGTAACTACTGACTGTAACCTTGAGTGTCTCCAGGGGGAGACTGTCCCTGTAACTGACTGTAACCTTGAGTGTCTCCAGGGGGGACTGTCCCTGTAACTACTGACTGTAACCCTGAGTGTCTCCAGGGGGGGACTGTCCCTATAACTACTGACTGTAACCCTGAGTGTCTCCAGGGGGGACTGTCCCTGTAACTACTGACTGTAACCCTGAGTGTCCCCAGGGGGGGGGACTGTCCCTGTAACTACTGACTGTAACCCTGAGTGTCCCCAGGGGGGGGACTGTCCCTGTAACTACTGACTGTAAGGCGCTCTGGATAAGGACGTCTGGTAAATGCTGTAAAATGTAGGGCTGCTGGATGGGTGTGGACCAGAAGATCTGGAGCACCTGCTGAACCTCTCCATCTGCAGCCGCGCCTCCTCCCTCGCCATCCGCAGCGCGTCCTCCTGCCGCCTCCGCCTCTCCTCCTCCTCTGTCCTCCTCCGCTCGTCCTCCTCCTGGAGGCGGAGAAGATACTCCGTCCTCTCGTCCTCCTCCATCTCCACCAGCCGCCTCAGCTCCTCCTCGCGCCTCTGCTGCTCCTCACCCGCTGGCGCTCCTGCTCGGCTGGACACGTGTGTTACCACGGCGAAGCGCTTATTAACGGGGAAAGGTCAGACTTCTGGACGCTTGTGGGGTGTCAGTTCTCACCTGCCCTGCGCTGCTCTTCCTCCTGCCTGAGACGGAGGAGGCGCTCCTCTGCCTCCTCTTCTCCTCCTGCCTCCTCCTCTCTTTCTCCTTCTCCGCCTCCTCCGCCCTCCTCCTCTCCCTCGCTTCCTCCTCGCCCCCCAACGCTCCTCCTCGTCCTGCAGCTTCCGGAGCCTGAAGGACAGATTAAATGAAACCCGCGCGTTTCCTCCAGCAGGGGGAGCCGGCCGAGCGCTGAACCCCCACTTTCTGGAGAGGCCGGTGTGTGTGTGTGTGTGTGTTGTGTGTGTGTGTGTGTGGATTCCCCCTCTGTTAGTGTACATGTACATTTACATTTTACGCCATTTACCAGACGCCCGTATCCAGAGTGACTTACAACGTGCTTCCATGTCACCATGGATGAAGTGATCAGTTCTGGTTCACTAGGACCCCCAACTATGAATACAATCTTTTTATTCACTCTGTTCTAGTTTCTATACAGAAGTCAGACCAGAAGAAGGTTCCAAGTTCATCTAAATATTCTCTAAAGAGGAAGGTCTTGAGCTGCCGTGTGAAGGTGCTCAGTGACTGAGCTGGAAGTTCATTCCACCACCGAGGGGCCAAGACGGAGAAGAGTCTAGATGAGCGTCTTCCTTTTACCTTCAGAGATGGAGGGACCAGGCGAGCAGTACTGGAGGCTCGGAGTATACCAGGTGCAGTGCGAGGTGTGTATTTGGTTGAGGGGTGTATGGTAAGGTACATATCACGTCCCGCACTGTAAATAAACACACTTTCGTGCATTTTGACTTGGCCCGTGTTTTCCTCCTTGTCCCCGTCCACCACGTTCACGTGGCGCCTCATTAATTGTTGAAAGGTTGAGGTTTCATGTTTCCAAACTGGTAGTACTGGTGGACCCAGTTTCAAACAGGGCCGGTGGAGGCCTAGCGGTTAAGGAAGGGGTCCGGGTTCGAATCCAGAACCGCCAAGGTGCCACTGAGGTCCCCTTGATGAAGGTCCCGTCCCCACACGCTGCTCCCCGGGCGCCTGTCATGGTGCCCACTGCTCACCGAGGGTGATGGTTAAATACAGAGGACACGTTTCACACCATGTCACCGCGTGCTGCGCTGCAGTGTCTCACAATGACAATCACTTCACTTTCACCCAACTTGTCCCTCAGCAAGACACTTAACCCTGAGTGTGTCCAGGGGGGGGACTGTCCCTGTAACTACTGATTGTCAGTCGCTCTGGATAAGGGCGTGTGGTAAATGGCGCAAACGTAAATACGGTTTTTAGTGTTTTAATGGCTCTCTGTTTGGACGGGCGTGGTCCACTCTGACCTGGCCTGTTCGGCTCTCTGCTTCCTCTCCTCCTGCAGCTCCTCCTGCACCCTCTCCTCCCGCTCCTCCTTCTCCTGCTGCCTCAGCCTCTCCTCCTCTTTCTCCCTCCTCCTCCGCTCCACCTCCTGGCGCCGGTGCTCCGCCTTCTCCGCCCGCAGCTCCCGCTGCCGGGTGGCGTCCTCAGATTTATTAACCTGGATGTGCAGGTGGATTAAAGGTCCCGTATTATGAATCTTTTTTTTTTGTACCGCTAATACTGTGTCTGAAGTCCATTTTCATGTCAGGGGACCTTTAATAAAACACTATTAAATAATTAGGAAATGATATAAAATGATTAAAACATTAAAACAAAATTCATATGAGGAATGATTTGTAGTTTCCTTTCTATGTAATTTTGTTTTATGCTGATTTTATGAAGACTTGATTGTTATTTTTTTTTGTTAATTTTATTGTTGCTTTTATTGATTGTGTAACACAGTTATTGTATTTTCAGATATCTTGAAAGGTGCAATAAATAAAAAGTATTATTTAGAAATAATGAGGATATTATTTGAAGTCTCTTCTTCAAAAAACTATTAAAACATGTAAAACAGACAAAACCTGGCAACATTTCCAATTGTATTTGCTTATTAAACGCTGGCTGGTGTGTGTGTGTGTGTGTGTGTGTGTGTGTGTGATGGTGTGTAGAATGACCTCTGCACGCTGCTGGTCAGACCTCCTGCTGGTCATGTGACAGCTCACGCTGCTCGTCTCCGATTTGACAGGCTTTGGTGTCCGCCTTTCACTCGTCAGCGCAGCTAAGCTCGGAGTGGACGGTTGTAGAGAGGCGGGAGTGGGGCAAGGGGGTGTGGCCTCTGTTAATGAGCTCAGCCTGTGTGAACTTTGACCTCGCGACGATGATGCCGATCGGTGGTCGAAGTTGTAGTCAGAGCTGCGGGGTGAGGTGAGGACGTGGGACGAGGGTCGCCCACTCTGTGGTTGGCTGCTCCCCTCTACCTCAGCGATGTCATCGGATGGTGGACACATCCATTCTTCTTCACCGTCCTCCTCTTCTTCAACCTCTTCATTCTGTCCCGCCATCAGTTCCCCATCTTCCTCGTGAGTCGTCTGTTCAGCTACTTCCAGCTGGTGAGTTTCCTGTCTAATTTCCCTAATTTCCTGTTGGGGGCGGGGCTTCCCTGTGGAAAAGAGGTAATCCGTATGAGAACATGCTTAATTACCCAGAAGCCTCTTGTGGCCTCAGACACTCACCCACAACGAACTTGGCCCGATCTCGGTTCTTTTTCTTTCTGTTCCTCATCGCAGCACCCATGCCCTTCGATGAACTCTCCTGCTTCTGTTGTTCTCTCCCTCCTTTTATCCTTCTTTCTTTCTAGAAGACAGAGACCTTCAGGATGGGTAACCATGAGTAACCGTTCTGTACAGTTATCAGCCCATATAGAGGAGAAATCGGAGCTTCCTTACAACCTTTTAGGAAGGACCTTTCAAATACCTCTTTGCCAGGTGCTCTGGTATCTTCAGTCCCTTGATCTCCTCCAATTTCCCTCGTCATCGTTATGGTCCAGGCCCTTCATGTTCCTCGCTTTCCTGTCTGTCTTTTCTTTTCTCTCTCCTCGAGCCTGACTGTTTCTTCTCTTCTCCGGGCTCCTCCTTTCTTTTCAACCTCACCCCGCCTCCCTCCTGTCTTCTGCACCGTGCCATCTCCATGTTCTCTGGCCTCCTGTTTGGTGGAACCCCCACGATTTCTTGGGGTTCTCTCGGTCTCTACACCCTGCTTGGATTTCCTGTTGAAAGAATAAACTCTGTGAGAGGAAGGGGACTGGACGCATTGAGTGGGGGAATGAAAACAACAATTACAGGGGACATTAATGAGGCCCACGGAGACATGCACTTTGACCTCTGCTCGAGGTCGGACAGCAGGAGATCATTTGACCCATATTCCAAAACAAGCACATCATTTCAGCATGAATGTGGAATCCCAGCGTCCTCCGTACGTATCATCTTACTGTTGATCGCTGGAAAAATTCAAATCCCATCCCAGGAGCAGCTGGAGCGCTGGGAACGAAATTCCAAGGAAGGTTTTGGAAACAGGGAACCAGGAAAGACGAGCAGGGCTCAATCAGAGGAAATATGAGCCCCGCCTCTTACGTACGAGGCGTCCAGACATGGTTACCATGACACAGCCGGACGTTCCTGAATCACAGCTGCCCGGGAAGCCGATGCAACTGAACTGGTAATATAACCTATATTCCAAAAACTCTTTTAATGGGTCCCTGGTCGGTTTATGAGGACATCTGACCATGTTCTGACCAGCATTCCAGTGTTTTCATTCCATATTTCTAACATTCAATACCTTTTTTTAAATGAGGATGTGAGGCCTCATGGAGTGGAAAGAACTTCCAGCAAATTGTACATAAAAGGGCATCTGTAGTAAACATTTGTGGAATATTATTATGAAGAAGACGCTGGAATGGAGAGGACTGAATTGAACAAAACACGGAACGCTCACTCAGAGTGCCTCGGAGATCCTGCGGTGGATTGTGGGCCGGTTTTCACTCTCACTGGCACCTCTGCTGAACCTGGGGGTTTGGGGCCACTGGGCTGTGGCTCTGGTTTCCTTGCCAGCACGGGGGGGATCTCTATGGACCCGTTACCATCCTTCCTCTGCAGGACGTTAAGCTGAAGCTCCTCTGAGGAAGAGAACAGAGGAGAACAGAGCAACGTGTTCCCCATGCTGGTTTATATTTGAAGCTCTGCTGCACACCTGGACTAGTGGACAGCGTGTCATCTGTCCAGGTTAGATCCAGTAAACTGGTCTCAGCTGTCTGAACATCATTATGGGATGGAACCTGAGGGGAGAAAAAGAAGGTTGAATCAAAATCCATTGTCTGATACACCATTGTACAACCAACATATACAAATCATACACCTGACATACCCAACACACACCCAACATACCCAACACCCATCATACGCCCAACATTCACCCAACATACATCCAACATACACCCAACACACCCAACATACCCAACACCCATCATACGCCCAACATACACCCAACATACACCCATCATACCCAAAACATGCAACATACGCAGCACCCATCATATACCCCACATACACCCAACATACACCCATCATATACCCCATATACAACAACAACACCCATCATATACCCCATATACATCCAACATACACCCAACACACACCCACATACCCAACACCCCTCAGACACACCCAACATACACCCATCATATACCCCATATACACCCAACATACACCCATCATATACCCCATATACATCCAACATACACCCACACACACCCAACATACCCAAAATACATGCAACATACGCAGCACCCATCATATACCCCATATACATCCAACATACACCCAACACACCCAACACCCCTCATACACCCACATACACCCAACATACACCCAACATACACCCATCATACCCAAAATACATGCAACATACGCAGCACCCATCATATACCCCAAATACATCCAACATACACCCAACACACACCCAACATACCCAACACCCCTCATACACCCCACATACAGCCAACATACACCATCATATACTCCCTATACATCCAACATACCAACGCCCATCATATTCCCAACACACCCAACATACATCCAACATACCCCCAACATACCCAACACACACCCAACATACGCAGCACCCATTATATACCCCATATACATCCAACATTTATTTATTTATCTGGGTGTGTGTATATATATATATATGATTTATATATATATATGATTATCATATATAATCATATATATATATATGATTTATAATCTTTCTCCAGATGAACGGCTGCAGCTCTCTCCGGGTCTCACCTGATTACCATGAAGCTGCTCCTCAGAGGCTCTCTGCAGGTTGTTCTTGGCGGCAGTTTGGGCTTTTTGAACATGTTGCCGTTGTCCTGTTGGTTCGCCCATGGTGGGACAAGACGATCTTCTGTACAAGTTAAATACGAGGTAGGACATTATCTGGTGTTTCTCCAGCATTTCTGTGCAAAAAGGGATCTGTAGAGATGTGGAACTGCAGCACATACAGGTGGAACCGGCGTGAAATGAGATGTTTCTGCTTTGTTGGGGGCAACTTCAGGCTTCCAGGGGGAGTTTTCACCTAAACAGAGAGTGTTGAAACTGTTACAGGCCATCCTCCGTCCTCCGTCCCTTCACTGTCCACTAGGGGGCAGGACCAGGATGACAGACCTCTGAGCAGCTGGCTAGCTGGAGGCCAGAGACTTCACACAAGTGGACGGTAAAGAGAGTCGGGCGCTGAGGGACGAGTGAAGCTCGCAGTGAAATGTGGCCGGGTTGGATTTCAGAGTCCGACGGCGTGAAACACGTGTGTGTGTGTGTGTGTGTGTGTTACCAGTTGTTTTCCTGCTCACACCTGTGATGTGTGTGCGAGATCAGCTCTGGTCCAGACGCCTACACCCCCCACGTCACGTCCTCCACCGCGACTGAAGCTCGGTTTATTTTCTGGCAAGTCTGCGCCTCAGTAATGGATTCCAGGGCGCTTTGAAGTCGGGGTGAGAAGGTTGGGCGGAGGGGAGGTGTGGCTGGGGATTTGGGAGAAAATGAAAGAGGGAAAAAGCAAGACGAGAGCAGAGAGGGTGTGTGAACCGGAGAGAAGGAGCGGATTTCTCTCAGGAGGGCCGAGCTGCACTTTACTCCAGATTCGCTTTCGCGGGGAGACGCGTAACCCGTTCCCTCCTATCAGCTGCAACGGATCTCCAGACACACACACACACACCAACAGGAGCCATTGTTAGAACCAAATTCTAACTACGTTTCCAAGCAAATGTTCCCATCAGAGCAAAATGTACAAATCCAGCTGATGTTCAGAAGCACACATTAACGAATTTTGCATATTAATATTGCAGAGCAGTAATGGGGTCTGCTGGGAGCGTATACATGGTTACCGGCACACATACGTTACACCCTTACAATAAAGCTGCATCCTGTCTGCTGCTGTTCACGACCAGCAGAGATGCAGGTGCATTGTTGGGGTACCCACCACCCGGGCAGATCCCAAACCCGGAGAAGGTGCTTCTATTCCACGAGGGAGCGTTCGGGAAAGATGGGTTTTGTGAGTTCATATTTGTATTCATGAAATCTCATAAAAGCCATTTTACCCAAAACTAAGACCAGATGACAGCAGAACCGTGTGTTTAGGCCACGGTAGAAACCGTGCAGCTTCTGTTTACTGGTAGTAAAAAAGTAAAAAAAAAGTAAAATTTGGCTAAAGTAAAATTTAAGTCTGTAAAATTAGCCATTAAACTGTACAATGACAATAAAGCCCGTAACACCCATCGAGATGAAGAAGACAAATATGGACCTAAGTTTGTAATGTGGTGCCCATGGCTTCTAAATATGGAAAAATGTGTGAAAAATGTGTTTTTTAAGGGTGAAGGTGTTGGTCAGAGTCCTTTTCATGACTCCTGCTCCTCGTGTGGGTTGTTGAGTTCATTTTAAGATGTCTGGTACCTGTGTGGTAGTTGCCTAGTGGGCGAGACACTAACATCTGGACCAGAAGACCACAAAGTCCCAGGTTCGAACCCCACTTATTACCATCGTGTCCCTGAGCAGGACACTTAACCCTGAGCGTCTCCAGGGGGGGACTGTCCCTGTAACTACTGACTGTGAGTCGCTCTGGATAAGGGCGTCTGGTAAATGCTGTAAATGTAAATGTGAGCTTGTAACAGGGGCGGAGCCGCTGTTAATTTCAGTTAGTAGAACTATTCAGTGACTTCTTTAATTTACTTTATTGCATTCTACTGGAAAGTAAGTCTTCTTTATTTAGAACGTTTTTGTTTGACTGTAGGCCTGGATTATGGAGCACCAGAGTACAATCTTTACTCTAGATTAAAGCTTGTGTAAGTGTGTGTGTGTGTGTGTGTGTGTATACACACACACACACACACACACACTTTTATTATTTACATTAGTTACTGTACGGTGTACAGCAGGGATAAAGTTTTTGAGTGCGGGGAGTGAGGAACAGAGATGCACGGAGGGGATCAGGAGATGTGGCGGGGGTAGGGGGTGGTGCCTGGGGCGTCTCGGGTTCCCCGAGCTGGGTACCCCACCGACCCATCACTCTAAACGCTACCAGATGTGCCGAGAGCGGTGGGGGTGTTCACGTACGTCCAGCCAGTGCCGGGGCCTGTTTTATTCGTTCTTCGAAAGACGATGAATTTGCCATCAAATCTGAGCAGAAAAAGAGAATTTTCAGCATTTTATTTTTATCTGTATGTTAATGTGACTACATTTATTTGTATCGCTGTTCAGGTCGTCAATTATAGTTTTTTGAGGAAGGACTTGCTGAAACTTCTGAATGTTCTGACTACACTTTACTCACACCGTGGATCTGTGGTCTCTGCGTGCAGCAGGACGGTCCACATTTCGTCCAAATCTCCATCTGATGGCAGCACCTCCAGATTGACGGGAAGACCTTCAAGAACGAAACAGAACAAAAGAGATTTGACACGCTACATAAGGCACTACATTTGTGTCTGGTTGGTTGAGCCATTCTGATTGGCTGAGAGGAAACCTTCACAATTTCATAAATCCTCTTTATGGCGGGTTAGGAAGCGGACCCGTAAAATGGAAGGTCCTGAAATGCCACTGAGGTCCCCTTGATGAAGGACCCGTCCCCATACACTGCTCTCGGGGTGCCTGTCATGGTGCCCACTGCTCACCAAGGGTGATGGTGAGGTGATTTCTGAGGTGAGGTGACTTATTATATTGCTTATTTATTAAAAAATATAAAATGTGGGTTTAGTTTCTGATTAGGATTGGGTTTTGCAAACCACCCACACTACACATTCATTTGGGGGCGGGTTTAAATCCCTAACGCCCTGGTCATTGCCATGGTGACCTGTGTGAAGAAAGACCCCCTCACCGTGGTCCCGTGTGACATCACGCAGCACTGGGTGGTCCTGGTCAGCAGCTGTGGAGTCCCACAGGGACAGCTGGAGGATTTCACCGTCGGGGCCCAGGACCAGGCAGCCCAGGGCTCTGCCCTCCCGCCATTCTGAGAAAGATGGCGAACACACAGGATGAATGAAGGGCAGGGGAAGGAGGACTGGGATGGGGGTTGAGCGGGGGAGGTCAGTCCTGTTACATCAGTCAGGTGGTCCTCTGCTGGTCTGTGCCTCATTAACAGCGAAAGTCCAAATTCGTGAGCCACATTCAGACAAAACACGTCACGTAAAGAAAGAGAGGAGACCAGTCCAGTACCTCGAAGCTCCAATGGAAGGCTACCACGCACAATGCTGGGCTCTGATTGGCTGCCCTCACTGGGCTCGTGCGGGTCCTGTCTGTAGATGGCCATCGAGCTCTGCTTTCCCGGACCCTTCCGCCCGACCAGTGGGGGCAGGGCGACCAGCGAAGAGGGGTGTTCTACAAGAAAAGAAGGAGCTTCAGGCCACTTCTTCTAAATCCGAGTCCCAGCAGGGACCCTCACGCTCAGGCCTGATTCACGCTCAGGTCCACAACTGCAGATGAGCTGGTCATGACATGGGACAGAGAATAATGATGCCCATCTGTTCCATTCCAACCGGGGTGTGTGTTTATGTTCATGTACATTTCTACATAATCTGTAAATTCAATGGATTTATTGAGCCAGAGTATTTATTGTGTGAATTTAAGGTGGATGTTTACTCGAACCTTCCATCTACCAGGGGCCACACACTCGCCTATGACATAACACACTCGCCTATGAACCAGAAGACCCAGGTTCAAATCCCACTTACTACCAGTGTGTCCCTGAGCAAGACACTTAACCCTAAGTTGCTCCAGGGGGGGACTGTCCCTGTAACTACTGAACTAAGTCGCTCTGGATAAGGACATGTGATAAATGCTGTAAATGTAAATGTAAATGTAAGGTACCGTCCCCACACACCGTCCCCGGGCGCCTGTCATGGTGCCCACTGCTCGCCAAGGGTGACGGTTTCACCGGGGCAACTAATTGTTTCACATCTCACTGTTAAATCACAGTGACTCCGCCCCATATGGGTGGTACACAGGGACCAAACAGCCAATCACAAAATGAACCCAGGAACCCAAACGAGGAGCACGTCATCTGGCATTGCTGACCGTACTTACGCTCTGTGGGACCTAGATGGTGGAATGAGATTCCAACCACCATGAGGACAGCTCCACCCCTCTCTGCATTTGAGAATCTCTCTTCTCTCTGGGATCAATAAAGTCATGGCACAGAACATGACTTGGAATATGGAGACTTCACCTTCTCCCGGCTCCAGAAGAATGACGTGGTCGTAGTTAAACCCGACGAGTCTAAAGCCGAGGTCTCCAACCTCCCGTTCCTCCTTTGGCCGGTTCAGTTCTTTTAGCCTCTCTTTAGCGTGGCTGCCACGGAAACCACCTGAATAAACCGGATGCCTGGTCTTAGTTCTAAAAAAAAACCATTCATAATCTGAGATGAACCTACTTTTCAACTCTTGGGTCTCATCCTCTTGTTGTTCAGAAAGCAATAAGAACATCTTGCTGCACCCAACATCTTTTGGTCTCTCAGCTGTTGCAGGTGCATCTACTGACGCTTCTGCTCTTTGCAATGTTCCTCTTGGTAGAGGTGCAACTGGTGTGTCTGACGTTGCCGCTGGTCTCTCTGTTGATACCTCTGGTGTGTGTGGGGTCCAAGGACGTTGGGGACCTTTTTCGCCTGTGATTAGCGCCTCTTCGGGAACGGAGGGCAGGTGGTGGGCGTGGTCAGCTGTTTTCTGTTACAGTTACACCATAATTGTCATTTTTGTCAGACTGCCAGGCTGGTCTACACGAGATCTGAATGAAAATTAGACTTACTGCACAGGTGTGGTCCTCGTAACCTGAGCTCACCACTGCCCCTCTGTGGATGGGAGGAAGATGCAGGATGGACAGGCTGGCTTCTGACACTGCCTCCTCTCTGCACCCGCTGTGTTTAGGTCCACCCGGCCTTGCTGGTGGTTTCAAAGTGCATATTCAGGTAAAAGATAAGGAACAAGTAGAAGTAGGCTTTGTATGGACTTACAGGATTGGCTACTGTTCCTTAGATGGTTTCCAACCATGTGACCCCCATAGAAGCTGATGTTAGCGGGACGGCTGTTCGTCCATGAAGAATCTACGTGGGCTGTCTTCAGACTGAGTTTCTCATGACCCCACGTGGGCTCTGAAGAGCCGATCAAAGGTGGCAGAGACTGTGTTAGAAAATACAGAAAAAGTGATCTTTAAAGGGCCACTCGCGGTCCGAAAGATTGGTGTGACATCAACAGATCATTGAACAATGGCTGATTCATCATCATCTTCCTGGAAGACCTTCAGCTGACCCTGAGTTGACTCTGTGACCCTTCAGCAGGGGATAGCTCATGGAAATACACTCTTTGTAGTGGTAACGAAGCCGCGTGGAGGGAGTTACCGTGTCCTGGGAGCGGTCTTCCATCATTCCAGCGTTTTCCTCCTGTTTTTCAGACTTCAGCTTGGTGAAAGGGCTCATGGGAACTTGCGGTGTCTGTACCACTATTCTCAGCTGCTCTCTTTTCGTGGGTTTTGTTGGTTGTGGATCATCTGGAACACCTGTCTCCGAGCTCATTTTGAAGTCTGTAATCAAATGAGCGCAGAAATATCCGTCAGTTTGTTGACATGATGCCCTGTGATGAAGTGAAATGTGAAGCTCCAGAAGGTGGCTGTGGAGTTGCCGGGTTATACATGGATACGTCTGCCTAGGTTGACCCAGATAAATCCCTAAATCAGCCTCCACCACGCCCAGTGCATGGAGGGATGGAAAAAGAAGTCATGGAAGAAGCCCAGTTCTGGGCTGGAACCACGTTTTGCCTCAAACTGTTTGGATCCATTAGATGCATTACATGGTTCCAGCTTTATGAAGACATCAGGAGACATGACATGAAGACATGAAGTACCTGTAGGCCTGTGAGTTGCTGCTCTAGCTGGGATTGGTGGAAGGTAGATGTGGGTGGTGCGGTCGGGCCTGGGGGAGGGGAGGAGGCGAGACCGGTACCGTAAGGAGGTTGGGTGGAGAGGGTGGCTTTGAGAGGTTGAGGGACCCTCCTCTTCATTCTCTGCAGGCAGAAGAGCGAAGCCACATGTTCACGTCCCATCTACATTGAGACCTGTGTTCTTTGTATAAAATTCTACTGAAAACATGCGATCTAGAGACAATTTAATATGCACGACTATGGAAGAAAAAAAAAAGTCAAGTAATATTATTCAGCGAGCTCAAATTCATCTTCAGGAATTGTTCAAAAGTCTGGACACCTTCTCATTCAACGTGTTTTCTTTATCTTCATGACCATTTATGTTGGTAGATTCTCACTGAAGGCATCAGAACTATGAATGAACACATGTGGAGTTATACATGTGTATATGGGACCTGGGTTCTCACCGGGTGGGTGGCATTGGCTCCACCGTTCCTGGGGACTCCGGCTGGTGCTCAGGTGGAGCAGCGGGTGGCGGCTGTTGGTGCTCCCGCCTTCTCTCAGCTAGGAAATAGACAGCACCAACGCTCGTTCCCATGGACACCCATGACTTTTACATTTACAGCATTTACCAGACGCTCTTATCCAGAGCGACTTACAGTCGGTAGTTACAGGGACAGTCCCCCCCTGGAGACACTCAGGGTTAAGTGTCCTGTAGTAAGTTCATTAGGCGAGTGTGTTACACACTAGGCTACTACCCACCCATTTTACTTGAATGGTACTCATACATTGCACATCTGGTTGGACCCACTTTATAATAATAGATGATCAGTGTTACTACTGTGTTGGAAGTGTTCCGCCACCCTACAATACACCCTACAAAAAATGAGCTTAGATAGTCAAACACAAGACGAATCATCTAAACGTTAGAATTTCATGATGCTTTTAGAATTTACATGTGATGCTTATAATTTAATAATAAATGTGTTATTCATCACACCTTAATTATAATGATTATGGCATATCAAAATGGAGTCATCTTACATTAAAGTCCAACATCAGGTTGAAACTGCACCTTTTTGAATGAAATGACCACCATGTTGACATTTTTGAGCTTTTGTTCAGATGACTTTAACTTCAGTATTCAGCGTGCGCCTGTATACGCTGACAAGGCCTCTTTCTTCTAGTCCGTTTCTTATCTCAGCGCCGCTGCTGATGTTTATTTGAACTCCGCCTTCAAGTGAAGTGATTGTCACATGTGATACACGGCAGCACAGCACACGGTGCACACAGTGAAATTTGTCCTCTGCATTTACCCCATCACCCTGAGTGAGCAGTGGGCACCATGACAGGCGCCCGGGGAGCAGTGTGTGGGGACGGCGCTTTGCTCAGTGGCACCTTGGCGGATCGGGATTCGAACCGGCAACCTTGTGATTACGGGGCCGCTTCCTGAACCGCTAGGTCACCACAGCCCCACGAAGGGTTGGGCGGATGGGAGGCCGCGGCTGTGCTACCATTGTGGACGGCCCGGCCTGAAATTTATCTTCACGCGGCACGCCCGCCCGCCCTTCGCGCTCTGTGTCTCGGCGATAACTTGGGGGGTCGGCTGGTTGACCTCTAGGCCACCACGTGCCCCTGCACTGCGTCTCCGCCGCTGCTAATCTGCACTCCTGTCTGGCGAGAGGACGGTGGGTACGGACGGCGTGGCGTGGAATGCTGGGAAATCGGCCCGCACTCGGCGCTTATCTGCCCAACGCAGGTGCAGCCGGAGAGCCCGGGCTGAGGCCGCGGCGGGGGAGGAGTTAATGAACAGCCCAGCCCGCCATGTCCCCCCGGGGACGTCACCTGGACCACGACTCTCTTTCAAAAGGCTGTTCTTCCCCAGGCCCCGCCCCCTCCGTGACCCCAGCCTAAAGCGGGGTCCCTGTAGAAAGTCGTAAAGGAAGGAGCCGGGCCGTGATTTACGGGCGGCGGAATGAGGGGACCTTGACCTTGGCAGGAGCCGCGCACAAAGACCCCACTGTAGCCCGAAAGAGGGAACGCGATACGCGCCGAGTGTGGGGTTTCCGCCGGCGTCCTGCTGCCGCGACTAATACAGGCCGTATATATAATACACCCCAAAACGTGGCCCCCTGATTTAACTTCGCCTGCTCCTGTTTTCGTCTCATCTGACTGAAGCTTCTGCGGTCGTGACGTTATGACGTTGTAATGGACTTTTGAAATGGAAACACAGCAGCAGCTTTGGGGTTTTTTTTTGGAGGGGGGGGGTCTGCGTGTTTGGCGCGTTGTTGCCCGGGCGACCCCGGAGTCCAGTGGTGTCACATTCGCGAATTCTCCAGCTGATTTAATTTGTCGCTTTGTGGTCAGTAATTCAAATCTCGTGGCTGAACTTTGTGGGGTTGTTTTTTTTTTACCTGCTTTTCACCGCGAGATAAAAGGACTCGCGTCAGGTCCCCCAGGGGGTGCAGGCGGAGCCGCCTCTCGTCGCTGGCCCCTGATTGGCCGGAGGACAGGGCCATGTCTTGGGAGAACAGGACGAGCGGCCCTCTCCTGGTGCTGTAGGTCTTGGGGGGTGCCGGCTCCGCCCCCCCCAGCATCCGGCCGCTCCTGGACAGGCGGAGCCGGGCCCTCCGGTCGAAGTAATCCTGCAGAGGAAGCAGGCGTCGCTGTGATCGTGGAAAACGGGGGGGCCGGGGGGGCCGCAGAGCCAAATCCACGTTTTTCCACGAGCTTCAAACGCGCGGGGTTACTGTAACCGAATCCGGAGCTCCGGACCGCGGTAATTAGTAAGCGGGGTGGAGTCTGGCCGTTCCGTACACATGCGTCCAATTAGCAATAAACGGTCAACGCTAAGACGCCGCCATCAGTTCCGCCGCACTGACCTTTTAATAATAAATAAAGTGAAGTGATTGTCACATGTGATACACAGCAGCACAGCACATGGTGCACACGGTGAAATTTGTCTTCTGCATTTATCCCATCACCCTTCTGATTACGGGGCCGCTTCCTTAACCGCTAGGCCACAAATTCTTTTTTGTGCCCCCTGGTGCAAATCCGTCCCTCGTAACGTATTTAAAAGAATAAAATCTGATTTGTAGTGATATTTCTTCTGTTTGCATCGAGTAAACTGGGCTGTAGGGCTGAATGGTGTCATTTTTACGATCATTCACTGAAAAACTGTGGCGTAACCGTACATTGAAATGTGAGTTGCTTGTGGGCGTGGCTTTAACACGGGACACTTCTGATTGGCTAGCATGACTATCATACAGGGCCATCGGCGCGATGTGATTGGACGTGGAGGGTGGCACGTTTGGGCCCAACGCGGCCTTTGCTCTGGAACCCGCTGTTTTCCACGGCTTCCGTGGGGGCGCAAGAGTGGCCGTCGCTGAAATAGGTGGGTTACCGTCACGTGGTTCTGACGACGCACTATTGCTAACAGACGGCAGGATGTCTGGGGGTCTCGGTTCGGTTCTGAGGCGCCGTTCGGCCCTACTGGGGTCACGAAAAATTATATTCATAAAATCCCAATAACACACACAATATTATTCAAACCTCTGAATAATCCAGTAGGCTGCACAGACTCTATAGAGAACAACGTTTTTCAAGTTTGTAATTAATTATGAGTACAGACTCGTAATTATAATTAAATTGTAATTATATTGTAATTATATTGTAATTATATTCGTAAAATCCCAGTAACACACACAATATTATTCAAACCTCTGAATAATCCAGTAGACTGTACAGACTCTGTAGAGAACAACGTTTTTCAACTTTTTAATGTGTGTTGGGGAAGGATTTGAGGTTTGAAAACGATCTTTCATCGTTTGAATTGTAATCCTGAACGGTGTCGCTCCTTGGGTTACCTGAGCCTCGTAGAACACCTCCACCCGACCACTCGGACCTCCATCTTCCGCCGGCGCCACCCGGCCGTACCCCCGGCTCAGCAGAGACAGCGGCGGCTCCTTCATGGCCTTCGCCTCACATCCGCCCGGCCGCGCCCGGCGCCTCGCCTGAAGACCTGTGGTTTCGTAATTACGATCCCATTCTTACCGTGTTCCGTGTCGACCTACCGATTCGCCAATAGAAGTTCATCTTCAGTTACGACATTTTTACAACCTTCTACGAGACATTTGTTTCAGAAGGTAAACAAACTCTTTTCTTTTCGTCTTCCGTTGTCATTTTTGGTGGTAAATACACAACTGAGCCAAAATGCTTCGCGGCGTAACTTACAGTGCAGTGCAAGACGAACTTGACAAACTCTGTACTAACTTTCAGTCGATGGTGAAGACACTCCACACAGAGCGCGCCGCGGCTTTACCTCACGTGACCGGAGCGGCGTGCGGCAATAAAACACATTCTCCCGTCGTATTCGCCGGCAGGACAGGGACGCGTCCGGCGTGGCAAATATCTGCGTTTGCTGTGCTCGGCTGTTGCTAAGCTCTCACCGCGCTTCTCGCTCGGCCCGGTGTTTGCTCGTTTCCTTGGTTGCAGCAGCTGCCGCCCCCCAGGTCCTGCTAGGCCTGGCGTTGTGGGCCGACTTTAACCCTGGTAGACCTCCGTCCGGGGAGGTTCCTTCTACTGTCCCGGCCGGCTCGGTCTCGGCTCGGTCTCGGCTCGGTCTCGGCTCGGTCCCGGCTCGGTCTCAGCTTGGTCCCGGCTCGGTCTCGGCTCGGTCCCGGCTCGGTCTCGGCTTGGTCCCGGCTCGGTCTCGGTCTCGGCTCGGTCTCGGTCCCGGCTCGGTCTCGGCTCGGTCTCGGCTCGGTCTCGGCTCGGTCTCGGTCTCGGCTCGGTCTCGGCTCGGTCTCGGCTCGGTCTCGGCTCGGTCCCGGCTCGGTCTCGGCTCGGTCTCGGCTCGGTCTCGGTCCCGGCTCCCCACATTTTCATGCACAACGAACGAACGGGTCCTGGTCACCTGAGTGGCAACCAGGAGAAACGACTAATATCAGCCACCGAACGGCGAACGTTGTAGAAGCCCGGTTCCCTTTGTTATAAACGGCGGAACATCTGAGAACCCAAGTTAATTGCTATTCGTGGCTCTGGCCCCGCCCCTGACCTGCAACGGAGAATAAGCTGCTTTTAATGAGCCGGACCGGCGGGTGGAGATTTAAAAACGGATTACGAGCGGCGTGGACACTGTCCCACTGTGTCTTCACGATTTCTACTAATGAAGGCTTGTAAACTGAACAGTTCAGCTGAGGCCAGAATCAGAATTGTGTTTATTGGCCAAGTACGTGCACACGCATACGAGGAATTAGACTCCGGTAGATGGTGTCTCTCAAGTAGAAGAAGACAAGAAGAACGGCAGTGTGTGAGGACGTGTGTGGAATATGTTTATATTTATATATACTGAATATAAATACATGTATGAATGTACATGTCTGTAAGTGTGTATAGATGAACAACGTGCAGTACAATATAATAGATCAAAAATCTTATAAAAAAATCAACGTTGAGGGTGACTCGCAGTGGGACAGTTTCAGCTGTTTAGGAGGGACATGGCTCTTCCTGGTCTGTGTCCAGGGCGTGAGGGGGTCTGAGACGATTTCCCCGGCCCTTTTCCTGGATCTTTTGATCAAACGCAGTAGAATTTGCATGCGGGTATCAGGCGTCCCTGTACTGTACGTTGGAGAACGGAGCGATTCGACGCACAACGTCAGGCCTGAACTGGGACGAGTTGTGTATCGACGCTACGTGCCAGTAGGTGGCGCCAGTGTCGCAGGAAACTCTTCCTTCAGGGTTCGTTTCGCAAAAACTCTCGACTGAAAACTAATATGTCCAAATAGCAATTGCCAAAAATACGCTTAAAATACAGCGCGGCTGATTTATAGAACGTTGGAGACGTTCGGCGTGGCCCGTGTCCACGTGTCTCCGTCGGGGGGACTTCTTGGAACGCTTTAAAATAGCTTTTATGATCGGATTGGACTGCGCGTCAGCATCGAACCAACTCCCACAATGCACCAGGCTCCCGCACTGAAGAAGACAAGCGGAATATTGTAAAAATCTAATTGTTTTTATTCAGCGACGCTGTACATGTACAAATGGTCTCTTACCGCGTTAAAAAACAACCGAAAAGGAGGAGTAAAAAAAAACAAAAAACAGCAAGATTATTTTCATAAATACATATAATTCTTTGAGAAACGTGATTATTTACAGAGATGTGTTGCTTTGCATAAATCTCCACAGCCGCGCCCGTGGGCGACACCCATCCGGATGGTTAAAGAGAGAGAGAGAGAGGAGGCGTGATTGTCGGCGGGTGGCGGTGAGGCACGTGGAGAGTGTACGGCCCCCTCGCGGTACATCCACCGGGACCGTTCCGCAGTGTCCTCGTCCCGGCGTCCCTCACACGGTGGTCTCCCCCTGGCCGCCGCCGCTCAGCCGCTGGTAGAAGCGGCGCCACGACTGCAGCGTCTTGCCCGACCAGATCCAGAAGCCGGAGGTGATGCCCACGATCATGGTCATCAGGTACTTGATCATGAAGACGGTGAAGTCCGGGGACACGGGCGCGAAGTTGTGCGCCGGGCACGGCACGGCGAAGCGCTTGCAGGTCTGCATGTGCCACGTCCGCTCCCACTGCGGCCGGAAGGCCTGCTCGTAGAAGTGGCAGGCGATGACGATGGTGGCGGGCACGGTGTAGAGCACGCTGAACACGCCGATGCGCACCATCAGCTTCTCCAGCTTCTCCGTCTTGGTGCCGTCGTGCTTCATGATGGTCCGGATGCGGAAGAGCGACACGAAGCCGGCCAGCAGGAAGGAGGTGCCGATGAAGAGGTAGACGAAGAGCGGCGCCAGGACGAAGCCGCGCAGGGCGTCCACGCTGTAGATGCCCACGTAGCAGACGCCGGTCAGGACGTCCCCGTCCACCTGGCCCATGGCCAGGATGGTGATGGTCTTCACCGCCGGCACGGCCCACGCCGCCAGGTGGAAGTACTGCGAGTTGGCCTCGATGGCCTCGTGGCCCCACTTCATGCCGGCGGACAGGAACCAGGTGAGGGACAGGATGACCCACCAGATGGAGCTGGCCATGCCGAAGAAGTAGAGGACCATGAAGAGGATGGTGCAGCCCTCCTTCTTGGTGCCCTGCGCCACCGTGTCGTAGCCGTCGTCGCTGAACTTGCCCACGCACACCACCCGGTCCTCCAGGAAGAAGCCGGCGGCGTACGCCACGGCCACCATGAAGTAGCAGCCGGACAGGAAGATGATGGGCCTCTCCGGGTAGCGGAAGCGCCGCATGTCCACCAGGTAGGTGAGCACGGTGAACAGGGTGCTGACGCAGCACAGCACGGACCAGACGCCCACCCAGAGGCGGCCGAACTTCACCTCCTCCTCCCGGAAGTACATCAGGCCGTTGGGCTTGGCGGCCTCGCAGGGCGCGCCGCAGTCCTTGGCCCCAAGGAAGTAGTAGTTGAGGTAGGCGGGCACGGCCAGCTGCAGCGGGCAGGTGAACTGGTGGCCGTGGCGGGGCGCGCCGGCCGGGGTGACGGGGGCGGGCGCGCGGGGCGTGGGGTCCGGCGTGGGCCCGCCGGGGTCCGACGTGTTCTGCCCCACGCAGATCTCGCCCGCCCCGTGCACCGGGAAGTTCTCGCAGCGCAGCCGCTCGGGCCACTGGAAGCCGAACTTGTTCATGAGGGCCTCGCAGCCCTGCCGGGCCCTCTCGCACAGCGAGCGGCACGGCGGGATGGCCTGCTCCAGCACGGTGCACACCGGGGCGTACATGGAGCACAGGAAGAACTTGAGGTCCATGGAGCACTGCACCTTCACCAGCGGGTAGAACTGGTGCACCTCCAGGCCCGCGTCCTCCTGGTTGGTGTGGCCCAGCAGGTTGGGCATGATGGTCTGGTTGTAGGCGATGTCCGTGCAGAGCGGGATGGAGATGGGCTGGCAGAAGCCGTGCTCCGGCACGGAGATGCCCTTCTCCCCGTGGTACTGTCCCAGGGCGGGGGACAGCAGGGACAGCAGGGACAGCAGCAGCGCGGCCATTTCCGGGGACAAAAAGCGCACTTTTTGAAAAATCGTCCGAAGGAAACAGGAGTTCGGCGACAAGGAGGCGACTTTATTCCTCGGGATTAGTCCGCTTCGTCCGCGGGGTTCTGGAGCCACCACGTCCCCGCGGGTGGAAAAGAGACATTCGAGGTCGGGAGTTAGTAATAAAAAAAAAAAAAGCGCTCCGTTCAAGTTTATTCTGAGGCGGGTATTAAAATCACGTCCGGGCGGCTGAATGTCCGACGTTAAAAAAAAAGGATTAAAACCAGATCCAGCGCGACCCAGAAGAACCCAGGACGAGGAAAAAAGGTGAAAAAGAGGTAGAAAACGGGTAAAAGACAGAATAAAGCCGCACGTCGCTCGGCGCCGATCGGCTCCGCTCGGAAATCGGCGGCGCGCAGCGCGACCCAGAAGAACGCAGAAAAGCGGTATAAAACGGGTATAAAACGGGTATTAAACGGGTATAAAACGGGTATAAAACGGGTATTAAACGGGTGAAAAAGCCCGAGTGAAGCCCGCTCCGCCGAACCGCTCGGCGCTGATCGGTTCTGGTCGGAAATCGGCGGCGCGCAGCGCGATAACGCGCCTCGGTTTCCAGGCCGCCCCTCCGGCGCGGGGCGGCCTGGAAACCCGGCGCGCCTCGGCCAATCGCCGCCCTTGTTGTCCTTCGCGCCCGGACGCCGATTGGCCGAGAGGGAAGGGGGCGGGGCCGGGGCCGCGGGCCCCGCCCACGGAAAACTTTTCCCCCCTCGCGGTTTAATTGCGACGAAGCGTGACTGGTTTCATGTAGTTTAATGTAAAAAGTGCAGCGCAGTTCGAGTAAAGATGTAGATGTCTTCTTGTTTGACTTCGGTATAGAAACTAGAACAGAGTGAATAAAAAGATTGTCCTAGTGAACATGGCAGCACGTTGTAAGTCCCTCTGGATACGCCTTAAATGTAAATGTACATGAGCATCCGTCACCGCTGCTGCTTTTTACATGCTTTTTACTGCTTTTTTTTACACCAGATGTGATCAGCATGATTATGAGCTGTGTATGCATGTATGCTGCCTAACAGACACGGAATGACCTCCATGCCGGACACAAATGCATCTCCTGACGCCCATTCTCATTGTTTAAAGCCTCACTGGAACTTCTCCACCTACAAATCACATGCGTGGCGTCCACGTCCCATTGTTTCGCTTTTATAGAGACATGGCCTGTTAGTGCCGCACATTCCACACATCGATTGCGTCCGACGTTCTTGTTGTCGTGGAGCACAATGACCGTTGCAGTATCTAGATGCAGTCATGTGCATGTGGTTTTGAGAGAAGCATTTAATTGGAGCCCTCGCCACTGCTAGAGTGTTCTGGTCCAGGGCTCTACTGAACAACCGCGGTAAACCGTCAAAAAAGCCGCGAGTTTCACTGTATGCTAATGCAGAGGCTGAGGGCTTCGGCCTGGACCCTCACATCCCCCCACACCTCCTTCTCGTCTTGGTCCATCTCTTACGTTGGATCTGTGCGTCTCAGGCAGCTCGTAACAGATCCTTTATTAAAATCAAGGAACTGAGATGGTTTGAAGTTGTGTGTGTGTGTGTTCCCTCCAGTTCATATCTAATGATCGAGAAACCAAAGATTCAAAATCCTTTATTTTCCCTCCTCAGTTCAGGGTTTCTCACTACATTAATATAATATAATATAATATAATATAATATAATATAATATAATATATTGCTGGAGAGAATTAACTCGACAGGCCAATCGTAACGCAAGGTGAGGCTAATGCATTATTAACATTATGTAATATATATATATATTTTTTAAATAACTTTTGCAGGTTAAATGAACCGGTCTCAGCGTGTCTCAGCGTATGATTGGTTGGTTTGGAGCCTGTATTGATTAGGCTAGGGACCCAGTGGGCGTTTGATTTCCCTGGGGCCCGCCGGGTAGAGACGTGGCCCTCCAGTTCTGTACCGTCCCCTCTTCACGTCCATTCGTGGTAAAAGTAACGTCTTCCCCGCAGCCTATGAAAAGGCTCCACCGTGAGCGGATCGTCTAACACCACCGAGCCGAGGGTGTCGGGATTATTTATTAAGTGGTAATCGGCGGGTAATCGCTTCCACACCAAAAAAAGGGTTCCGGCGACTCCACGCTTCACCGTGGAGAAGAAGGGCAGCAGAGGTCTGCAGGGTGTCGGGTGAGTGACACGCGGCGACAGGTGACGGGTCTATAAATAAAACCCCCAACCGAAACGTTAATGAAGATGTCCCACTTGATGATGTCATAGTTTAAGTTGCACTATAAGCAGCTGTGAATAAAAAACCCACAAATGATGGAATTTGACGTCCGTGACGTACCATGATCCTAAAAAAAAAGGTCGCGCTGCGCCGTATACGTTTCTCACTCCTGGTCTGTCGTCATTTTTACACGCTTCTTCCTTATTTAGATTTGAAATGCTGACCTCCAGACAGATGGAGACAGGACGGCCCTGTCCTTGACCGTGGTAGCGGCTAAAGAAAACCTCCATCAGGGGCTCCTTCGGTGGCAGGGCGGCCCGAAAAAGGGCTTTCGGTTTTCGGCGAAGCCCACGCGTTGGTGTTAGCGCGCCCGTCTGGACCCGTAGGTGGTCCCTGCTGACATCAGCGCTCGGGTGTCTGGTTCCCTGGGCCCACGGGGCCCGTATACCTCACACGCATATCCGTGGCACGCATTCCTGCCCCAGTAACGCGGCGTCGGGGGGCCGGGGCCGGGGAGCCGAGCTCGGAGGAGCAGATAATGCTAATTACGCCGGGGCGCAGGAAATGCGGCTTTCTCAGGCCCCCCCCTTTGTGCTCCCGTCGCCCGGGGGCCCAGCGCGGCCCTTGAAGGCGTCATTAGCTGCCGGCCCACTTGCTAATGCTGATCAGCTGATCGCGCCGGACCCGTGCCCGCGGAATGCAGATTAAGCTCCTCGCCTCGGGGCCACAGCGCAAGCATGTGACCGTTCGGCCCCAATCGCCGCCTTTTTCCGTACGGTGGAGGTGGAACCAGCGTCCCGTCTCGCTCTGCTACTGTCTGTCTTGCTAATAATGGCGTCCGCCACACGCGTTCCTCATTAGGAACCGCAAACGGAACGTCCTTATTCAACATTATCCTTACGGCGCGGCTTCATAGCACGAAATGACCCTAATGACCTTTAATATATACACACGACCCCCCGAGAGGCTCATTAATACGAGGGAATGACGAGGAAGCGCTCCGGTTACGACGGAACCTTCGCGTTCCGTTAATAATCCAGATTTAGATGTGCGCCGTGTTGCCCGGGAGGGCGTCGGCCTCGTTATTTGTCCCGCCGCGGCTGTGGGTTGTGGGACGTTCCCCGTACCGTCCCGCCGATCCCCGTTTCTGGGCCGGGAGACGCTGGGCCGGCGTGAACTGGGCCAAACATCACCAACGGCGGGAACTAGAGGCCCGAGCGTGCGTGCGTACGTGGCGGGAACGCTTCTCGCAGCTCAGCAACTATTAAACCGCCTGACCGCCTCGTCCCGCCCACAAACCGACCAGTCGCGTTCCTGGAGGCCTCAGCTGGGCGGGGCTTTGCCAAACGGTTATGGCTGCGACGGACTATATTACAAGCATGTGTGGCTAACGTGCGTGTCAGTGTGTGCGCTGCTCGAGTTTTTACTAATTTAGGTGAAGTGCACACAGTGAAACGTGTCCTCTGCATTTAACCATCAACCGTCAGTGAGCAGTGGGCACCATGACAGGCGCCGGGGAGCAGCGTGTGGGGACGGGACCTTCATCAAGGGGACCTCGGTGGCACCTTGGCGAATCGGGATTCGAACCGGCAACCTTCCGATTACGGGGCCACTTCCTTAACCGCTAGGCCACCGCCGCCCGATTTTGTTCCCGATAAAACAGACAGCCGTGAAGTGCCAGTAACGCTTGACCTCTGACCTCTGAGTGTGCGGCTCGGTTCGTGTAGCCGCATCGTTTGCGGCGTTTGTCTCTCGGCGGAGATCTGGTCCCCGGGGACGTCCGCCTACGCTCTCCGCCTGATGTGAAATCGATAGCGGTAATAGCAGCAGAACCGCGGGGGGAACCGGCGCGGACCGGCGCCGTTCTGACGCGAAGGCCGAACAGTTAGCCGGAGAGGAGTCGAGGAGGCCCGGCGCGGAGCCGCAGCTCGGTATTGATCGAACCCGAGCCGGAGTGCCTCCGGCCAGAGAACCCTCGCCGGGGACGGGCGCTCCGCGTTCTGCGGGGATGAAAGGAACGCTCCTGTGATGTGTGGGGAGTGCGGAGGGCTGGATGCTTTTTCAGCGCGCTCCGCCGCAGGTTTCTGTGTGCACAAGCGCGCGCTTAGCGGAACTTTATAGGGCGTGTAAAACCGCAGGCATCACGGAGGAAAAGCCTTTTAAGATGCTACGCGTTCGTAGATTCGGACTTTTTAAACACAGTATTACACGAGTAAAATTGCTGCTACGGATAATTAGCAAGCAGCTAACTAGCATCCAGCCAACGGGGGCGCTAGACCTGTAGTGCAACCTTACACACGGAGAGACGTCTCATAATCAGCAGCATTGTACGTAAAGTGAAGTGATTGTGAGACACGCTGCAGCGCAGCACACGGTGCCATGGTGTTCCGTGTCCTCTGTATTTAACTGTCACCCTTGGTGAGCAGTGGGCACCATGACAGGCGCCCGGGGAGCGGTGCTTTGCTCAGTGGCGCCTTGGCGGGTCGGGATTCGAACCTTCCTTCACCGCCGGGTTCGTTGACCTCGCCGCCATTTTGCGAGCAGCTTTTCTGCGATCTAGGCGGCTCGGGAAGACTGGCCGTGTCTCTGGCGCGAGGCCAGAGGCCTGCAACGCGCCCCGTTATTCATGTTATGGCCGTTTTCGGAACCCATGCGTGAGACGAGTCGGGGAAACTCACGCCGGGGGGGAGAACAAAGTGAGTGCGGGAGGAGAGAGAGGGGCGGGTCAGGCCCGGGAGACGGCGGTCTTGCCTTGGCTTAACAAGCTTCCTGCCCGTTGAGGAGGATGAAAGGACGAGCGAACAGACATCTATATTCTCGGGCAGAATCTCCGTCTCGCTCTCATGGTTTATTTATCCGTCCGTCTCCCGTCTCATTTCATCCTCTCCTTCGCCGTCGGTTTCGGGGTAACTCTGACGTTCCTACTCTTTCTCCTTTAATTCTGCTCTGTGACGTCCGAGGGGGTGAGGGGGTCTGGAGAAGCCACGCCCCTTTTACTGGAGAAAATCAATACATCACGAAACATGGTGAACGTTGTCTGATAAATCAATGCAACTTTAGAATCATAAAATTACATTATTATAAATTCATATACAGCAATGGAGCAATTGTTGAGTTAGACGATTTCGAACTTCAGAATCTGACAAAAATACTGCAGTGGCAGGTTAATTTTAACAGTGAATCTACTTCAAAATGTAGATGTAGTTTTCATATCTAATAAAGTTCCAGTTAGAGAACAGTCTGCAGAACACACACGCAAAAAAGGATGAGCTATTAAAAGTTTTCTTTTTGCATTTCTGCTGTAATGCATGTTTGTGTTTGCGCTCGACTCTCATGCTCGTCTGTCTGATGTTGAACTCTGAGACGCGCACCCCGGTCTGCAGTTTCCATGACAACAGTCAAAAATTCAACGCAGGGTTTCTTTTTATTGAACTGAATCATTTTTCTAGCTGCATCTGTTTGTGTGTCGCTGCCACTGTTCCTGTTAAACAAACCAGATACCAATCAGCTCCGCCTCTTACTCATCCAGCTCCGCCTCTTACTCGTCCCGTCAACTTCCAAAGAGTTTTACCAACCAGCTCCACCTCTTACTCGTCCCGTCAACTTACAAAGAGTTTTACCAACCAGCTCCGCCTCTTACTCGTCCCGTCAACTTCCAAAGAGTTTTACCAACCAGCTCCGCCTCTTACTCGTCCCGTCAACTTACAAAGGGTTTTACCAACCAGCTCCACCTCTTACTCATCCAATCAATTTCCAAAGAGTTTTACCGACCAGCTCCACCTCTTACTCGTCCAATCAATTTCCAAAGAGTTTTACCGACCAGCTCCGCCTCTTACTCGTTCAATCAATTTCCAAAGAGTTTTACCGACCAGCTCCGCCTCTTACTCGTATTGTCAACTTCCAAAGAGTTTTACCAACCAGCTCCACCTCTTACTCGTCCCGTCAACTTCCAAAGAGTTTTACCAACCAGCTCCACCTCTTACTCATCCAATCAATTTCCAAAGAGTTTTACCAACCAGCTCCACCTCTTACTCGTCCAATCAAGTTCCAAAGAGTTTTACCAACCAGCTCCACCTCTTACTCGTCCCGTCAACTTCCAAAGAGTTTTACCAACCAGCTCTGCCTCTTACTCGTCCCGTCAACTTCCAAAGAGTTTTACCAACCAGCTCCGCCTCTTACTCGTCCAGCTCCACCTCTTACTCATCCAATCAATTTCCAAAGAGTTTTACCAACCAGCTCCACCTCTTACTCGTCCAATCAAGTTCCAAAGAGTTTTACCAACCAGCTCCACCTCTTACTCGTCCCGTCAACTTCCAAAGAGTTTTACCAACCAGCTCCGCCTCTTACTCGTCCCGTCAACTTCCAAAGAGTTTTACCAACCAGCTCCGCCTCTTACTCGTCCAGCTCCACCTCTTACTCATCCAATCAATTTCCAAAGAGTTTTACCAACCAGCTCCACCTCTTACTCATCCCGTCAACTTCCAAAGAGTTTTACCAACCAGCTCCGCCTCTTACTCGTCCCGTCAACTTCCAAAGAGTTTTACCAACCAGCTCCGCCTCTTACTCGTCCAGCTCCACCTCTTACTCATCCAATCAATTTCCAAAGAGTTTTACCAACCAGCTCCACCTCTTACTCGTCCAATCAATTTCCAAAGAGTTTTACCAACCAGCTCCGCCTCTTACTCGTCCCGTCAACTTCCAAAAAGTTTTACCAACCAGCTCCACCTCTTACTCGTATTGTCAACTTCCAAAGAGTTTTACCAACCAGCTCCACCTCTTACTCATCCAATCAATTTCCAAAGAGTTTTACCAACCAGCTCCGCCTCTTACTCGTCCCGTCAACTTCCAAAGAGTTTTACCAACCAGCTCCGCCTCTTACTCGTCCCGTCAACTTCCAAAGAGTTTTACCAACCAGCTCCGCCTCTTACTCGTCCCGTCAACTTCCAAAGAGTTTTACCAACCAGCTCCGCCTCTTACTCGTCCAGCTCCACCTCTTACTCATCCAATCAATTTCCAAAGAGTTTTACCAACCAGCTCCACCTCTTACTCGTCCAATCAATTTCCAAAGAGTTTTACCAACCAGCTCCGCCTCTTACTCGTCCCGTCAACTTCCAAAAAGTTTTACCAACCAGCTCCACCTCTTACTCGTATTGTCAACTTCCAAAGAGTTTTACCAACCAGCTCCACCTCTTACTCATCCAATCAATTTCCAAAGAGTTTTACCAACCAGCTCCGCCTCTTACTCGTC
This sequence comes from Denticeps clupeoides, assembly GCF_900700375.1. Classification (NCBI taxonomy): domain Eukaryota; kingdom Metazoa; phylum Chordata; class Actinopteri; order Clupeiformes; family Denticipitidae; genus Denticeps; species Denticeps clupeoides. The sequence continues at coordinate 28,892 of NW_021629864.1, forward strand.
CCGTCAACTTCCAAAGAGTTTTACCAACCAGCTCCGCCTCTTACTCGTCCCGTCAACTTCCAAAGAGTTTTACCAACCAGCTCCGCCTCTTACTCGTCCAGCTCCACCTCTTACTCATCCAATCAATTTCCAAAGAGTTTTACCAACCAGCTCCACCTCTTACTCGTCCAATCAATTTCCAAAGAGTTTTACCAACCAGCTCCGCCTCTTACTCATCCAATCAATTTCCAAAGAGTTTTACCAACCAGCTCCGCCTCTTACTCGTCCCGTCAACTTACAAATAGTGTCTGAGTTGGTATTCGAATCTTACATGGTTTTTAATTATAGTTGTTATATTGACAGTAGGTATTCCAAATCACTTTCTATATTACAAAACAGGGAGTCACAACTAAATTCTATTTGCCTGATTTCTGCCAACATGTAGATAAAGAGAATAACATCCTTCCACGTCTCTGATTGGCCGGCTTGGTTTGTTTCACTCTGGGATCTGAAGCCCTCTGTGTTTTTTACAGTGTGCCTGAGATGAAAGGAGGGAGTGAGGGAAAGAGAGAAAGAGAGAGAGAGAGAGGCCTGTTTTATCAATAAACTGACAGAGACCCTCGCTCCTGGCCCCCCGATAGGCTCGGCCTTTCAGAAGTGGCCAAACACATTCCCAGCATTCCGGGCCAGATAGGGGCCCGGATAGCGTAAAGCCGCCGAGGTGGCTGTCAACGCTGGCCAGGCTCCTTCCTCCTCGGGCACTTTTCACGCAGGGGTCTGAGCTCCACGATGTGGTGGAACACTGTGGCGTTGCTGAGATTTAAAGACAAAGAGCTTAAAAAAAACAAAAAAACACTTCAGTTTGGAATTCTGGAACTTATGCAGTCATTGGTGTAGGAAAGCAAAACAACGTTCTTCTAAAAACACTGTATCTATGCAAATGTTTTAAAAATGCAAATCCTTGTTTTCGTAACCTTGGTTCTCATGCGGGTGGGCTTTAGACGGCCCGTATGGGGCAGGTTTGCTAACATTTGCATACTAATATATCCTTTCTCAGTGAATGATTTATTCCAGATATGTTCCGGTGCTTTCTGTGTGGTTCACCAAGCAAGACCAGGTGAGGTTCTCACACATTGAACCGACCCAGATCTGTATTGCTCCTAAAGCTGAGGAAGGCTTCAGACATGTGGGTTCCTCGCGGGTTCTTCGTCAGCAGGCATCGAACGCAGACGTTCTTCTGATGACTTCTCCAGCCGGCCGTGCCATGAGATTCCTGACAGCCCAGTAGACTGATGAGGTGTTCGGCCGGCTGGGTTTAAGCCTCTATCTCCAGTCCTTCTCCCAGACAGTTTTTCCTCGGGGTCAGAGGGGATTTGGAATGTCAGGGAGAACTTCACGAACGGGGAGTGAGGATGAGATCAGAGGAGTTGATCAAAGCCGATGGAAGGGAGTGACCTTCCACCACTGCCTCTTCAGGGAGAGGGATGAGCCAGGGCTTAGTGCCGGGGCCGAAGTGTACAAGGTATCCAGGAACGTATTACCGAACACTACAGTGTCTCAAACACTCATATCTTCTTCTGAGTGCAAACATCTGCATTCTGATTGGGTTCATTAAAGGGACTTCAGGCCACGGAGTGACTGCTGCTGACCTGGCTGCTCTACTGTGCCACAGGATCATGACTGAACTTGCTGGCCTTAGTTCCAGCTCTGAGCCACGTTCATTAAACTCCAAAAAAACACGCTGAGGACCTGAGCTTCTGATTTCTTCCTGGTTGTCACATGATTTCATAACGTTATATTGTGATCAGTAGTTTGAAGAACATAAAGAACATGGACACAAGCCCATACCACTCTTTAGAAAGACGCAAATCTCCACCATGCCAGTTCTATCCCTGAGAAGGTCCAGGAAACCTGGCATGTGATCATCATGATCATGTTATTCAGACGTGAGGTGTCCGGTTGAGGAGACCCCCAGATAATCTCATCAGATTTGGGAAGAGCGTTCCAGAACCTCCTGCTGAGTCTCTGTTGGTGTCACAGTGTCACGGTGATCAGTGGGAGGACTTTGTAGACGATGAGTGAAGATCTCTTCAGCAGCTCAGATAAGAGCAGACGAGCGAGGCTGCGCCGCTGCCGTCCTCTTTAATTCCAGCCTGTTTTCGTTGGACGTCCAGCACCAGTCAGTCACCGGGGAACGAGGACAACTGAGTGCAGCGTGAAGATGTCGAGGAGGTGTCCTACCAGATAACAGCTAACCCATTAAAATACCTTTTAATTCCATGACCCGTCTCAGCCAACACCCCAGCCCTTCATCTGAGGGCCAAGGCATGACTCTTGATGGATGATCCAGAACGTTGGAAACCAAACCCACGTGTCTGTGAGGGGGAAATGATGGTATTTGTCCTGGAGTCGCCCCAGAAAGGCATCTGATGAAATGAAAGGATTTTTATGTCAGAAAACCAGGACCGGGACGGCGTGTTTTTTTTCTTCTTCTTCTTCTTCTGGAACACGTTCGTCTGATAATGGAATTTAAAAACGTAGTGGTCAGAAAAACTGACCCGCCAGTTGGTCGCCCCGATCAGCCCACATTGTCCCCCCCCCGAGCCGCTCCAGCTCCACGCTAATAACTGCATTATGTCCTCCCACCGTGCAAATGGGGCCCTTTGTTGCCCCCGCTGCCAGGCGCTGGGGGGCGGGGGTTCACTCTGTCACTCAAAGGAAGGAGAAGCTCTGTGGGCGGGGCGGGTTCGGAAAAGGCACTTCTCTCCCGTCCCTCGGCCGCATTGTCCCGCCGGCCTCGTGGCTGGAATTCATTATCGCGCCGCCGATACCGGACCAGGCCCCCCCAGATCCGCTCCCGCGGTTCACGTACAGCGGGGTCGAGAGGTCAACGCCAGTCCTGCTTCTTTTTTATCTTTAAATGACGGAATTGTAACGATTTCATTCGGAATGCTGGAAGACGTTCAGGAGTCTGCAGAACTCCATGAGCTCCGTGTCCTCTCAGCATGATGCATTCATGGTCATTTTATACTCATTTATATCGTCAGTGACTCTTAGTTCTTCCTCTTTAAACTCGACTTTGTGTAAAACCTATTTATACTGAATGTAAATTATAAGTAATTTCATGCGGGGAACAGATAGTTTTCTTGATAGTTGGGTGCAGACGTGAGGGTATAAACTCCCCCTCTGAACTCCCCCTGAACTCAGGTGGGAGACCCGCTTCCTCCTCCTCCTCCTCCGGAGAAGAAGAAGAAGAGGTGGAAGAAGAAGAAGGTTTTTTACCCTGTAATTTGGGCACCTGGAGATCCAGAGGTCCAGAGGAGCTCGTGGCCCGTCAGGAAGATCAGAGGCGTCCCTCCGCGACGGGCTGACGGGGATGCGGCTGGAATAAAAGCTCGCGCCTCCGCTGAAGAGGCGTCTGGAGGGAGAGGGTTGCCGAGGTTACCTGCTTCGGGGACAGAGGGAGGAAGATGAAGGGAAATAAGGCGGAAGAGAGGCGGAGATAAAGTGCTTGTGTGTGTGTGTGTGGAAGTGTAAAAAGAGCCGGTGGACGTGAGTGCAAGGATGGGAGTGTGAGTGTGTGTGTTAATGTGGATTATAAAATGTGCGGGTGTGTGTGTGTGTGAGACCCCCACCTTCTTCCGCCGCCCTTCATACCTCCATTCTTCTTCCTCTATCGCTGCATCTCTTATCTCTTCCTCCATCGTCCTGCTCCGCCTCAGGCCGGCATCCTCCCTCCACCCGGGGCCCCCCACATCCTGGCGGGAGTGTGTGTAATGAGAAGCCTCCCATCAGGAGCTTCTTCATGTTCCTGTGGCACCGGGGTCCGTCCTGTCAACAAGTCACCTGCCTGGCTTCACTGGAGAACGTTCGGCCGGAGAAGAACGTCGCCGGAGCGTTTTATTACACGAGCTGCAGAGAACAGTCCGGAACGCTGGGCTTGGTTCCGGGGGGCTCGAGGAACTCACGGGTGTAAAGTTCCTTCATTTCCATGGCGACGGTGCGGTCCTCAGGAAACGCATCTACTGAAGCGAAGGTGTCCGGTTCCAGACTGGGGGAGGGGACCTCCATCCAATTACGATTATTAATACCACAGATTTCATCCAAATTCATCCGTTTTTATACAGTACGTCAGTCAGATGAGAGTTGAGGCCTTGTTCACACGGACATCTTATTTTGTAATTTATCGATTTATTTATTTGTCATTGTCATACACAGCAGCACAGCACGCGGTGCACACAGTGAAATTTGTCCTCTGTATATAACCACCACCCTGAGTGAGCAGTGGGCACCATGACAGGCGCCCGGGGAGCAGTGTGTGGGGACGGTGCTTTGCTCAGTGGCACCTTGGCGGACCGGGATTCGAACCGGCAACCTTCTGATTACGGGGCCACCACGGGCCCCATCTGAACCAGGCCGCCATGGTTTTACCTAGAAAATCACCAAGCAAGGCCATCATGATATAATCCATTATGTTCTGCAGCCACGAGATTCACTTCAACTGCCGACTAGATGGGGTGTCATGTTCAGATGTTTCTGCACCCCGTTTCTTCTCCTAACCAGAGAAGACCATGAGCAGGAAGATGATGGGCGTGTAATAACAGTGTATTCCTGCCTTAATGAGAAGCTCTCCGCTTCGGCCCTTTTCCGCACGGCGTCCACCGTGATTTACTGCTCGCCTTTCGCCAAATGAAAGGCCAGCGCCTCTAATGGGGCCCCGGCGCAGATGATGGCCGCCGTTAGGCAGAAGAGGAGGGACACGGCGGGAATAAAGGAGCAGACCCGGCTGCTGCTGGTGCTGAGGGGGACCAGAAGAAAGACTTGGCATTTAGCTCCCATTACTCTGTCATTCAGGGCCATTAGCCCGGCTGACTGGGCCAGGGGCCTCGGGGGCCGAGGCAACAAAGGGGGAAAATCCGGCTGGCTGACGGGAGAGGGGGATCCTGGGAGGATGTCTTCACTTGGGTCCGGTCCTTCTTTGAAACATCTATGCAGTGAAGCATCTTGATTCATTCGCATTTAAAAACAACGTTACCGTTCACTTCCCGGTTCATTTTAAATAAAGAGTAAAAAATGGTAGACGACGAGCTCAGATTCCCGTAGAAGTAAATAAAATGGCCTGAATGGGATCCGGAGGGATGGAAACGGTGGACTTTGATTTTTTTCTGGGGGAGAGCCGCCCCTCGCCTCGCTCCTTTCTCTCGTCCCGCTCCCCTTTGTCCACCACCTCTATTCTCCTCCTGCACTCCGTCTTTCCCTCTTTCTTCCCCGTCCTTTTGCCGACGGTAATGGATTCCTCCCCTGGTCCGGCCCACCTTTCGTGAGAAAAGCGCGACGCTGCACAAAAACGCGACTGTTCCCCCCCCTTCCAAATTCATAAATATTAATCAGTCGACACCCCCTTTTTAAAAGCGCCCCCTCTTCCTCCGCCCCACCCCTGCCGCTCTATCTCTCCCCCCTTTTCTTGATTAGCTAGAAGGGGTGGGGGGTGTTAAGGCCCAGCTCCTGAAGGCACGAGGCGGCCTGGGAACTGAATGGTCTGACCCCAGGGGTCAGAGGTCACCAGGCAGAGAACTTTAGCTGAATTGTGCCAGGGCTCTGCTGTGGGAGGAGGGAACCCGTCTCTCCGTTCATCCTCCCGCTGCTCCCCCATTAAACGTTCCTTCCCGTGTGAATCCGGGGTGAAGGAAATTAATTCAGTTTTGCTGGTTTGTTCCCGTCCGAGACTTTTATTTTTTCCAATTGTCCATCATACGTTCCTGGATGGATAATCGGAGCGTCCCACTGCCTGACTTCCCATAAGCCCCCGCGCACCGGCGTTATTAATTTTACCCCTCGGCTCCGGGCAGCTTCCTGACCTCATCTGGCGGACCACCCTGCTCCGGTGACCGCCTGTCTGCGTCCGAAATTCCTCCACTTACAGCCCGAGTGTGACGACACACACACACACATACACACACACACACTCTGACTCCTCTCTGGCCCGCTGCAGACCGTCTGCAGGTTTACGGGGTGCTTGTGTGGTGTATGGATTTTTCATTCTCGGATCGTAAAAACGACTTTCTTGTCCTGCCGTCTGTGTCCTGGCTGTTTATGAGCCCCGAGATCCTCATGTTTCTCGTGTGGTCGGGGTCTGGAGGCTCCTAGCGTTAGCACAAGTCCGATTCAAATCTGTGTTTCACTGCCATGCAGGATAATTAAGGCAATAATGTTGCAACAGTTGCAACAAATAAGCAGAAAGATTAAAAGGGGAGGAGTCTGGAGGCATGATTGACAGCTCTCACACCTCCTACTTCCACATTCTGGATGATTTTGGCAGCATCACGACCGAAACGATCAGATTCCCCATATCTCTCAACCCTTTATGATGTTGTCCTGTCTGTGATGTCATCATTTAATATGCGAACGGCATCATCGGAGGCGTCGCTGGTGACGGATGTGAACTGAACTGCTTTCTGGAGACGGGGGACTGTTGTTCAGCATTAATCCTGGATTAAATGTGCAGTGCGTGCAGTTTAAATCAATTCTTACTCTCGGATGTGTGTGTGTAGGGGGCGGCATGCACAGGAGATCAGGTAATTGTCCCCTGGTGACCTGGTGGTCATCGTCATTTCGGCCTGGTTCCGGGTTTTGTTGGAATACAGGGAGTGCAGAATTATTAGGCAAGTTGTATTTTTGAGGAATAATTTTATTATTGAACAACAACAATGTTCTCAATGAATAAAAAAAAAAACTCATTAATATCAAAGCTGAATGTTTTTGGAAGTAGTTTTTAGTTTGTTTTTATTTTTAGCTATTTTTAGGGGGATATCTGTGTGTGCAGGTGACTATTACTGTGCATAATTATTAGGCAACTTAACAAAAAACAAATATATACCCATTTCAATTATTTATTTTTACCAGTGAAACCAATATAACATCTCCACATTCACAAATATACATTTCTGACATTCAAAAACAAATCAGCGACCAATATAGCCACCTTTCTTTGCAAGGACACTCAAAAGCCTGCCATCCATGGATTCTGTCAGTGTGTTGATCTGTTCACCATCAACATTGCGTGCAGCAGCAGCCACAGCCTCCCAGACTCCTGTTCAGAGAGGTGTACTGTTTTCCCTCCTTGTAAATCTCACATTTGATGATGGACCACAGGTTCTCAATGGGGTTCAGATCAGGTGAACAAGGAGGCCATGTCATTAGTTTTTCTTCTTTTATACCCTTTCTCACCAGCCACGCTGTGGAGTACTTGGACGCGTGTGATGGAGCATTGTCCTGCATGAAAATCCTGTTTTTCTTGAAGGATGCAGACATATTCCTGTACCACTGCTTGAAGAAGGTGTCTTCCAGAAACTGGCAGTAGGACTGGGAGTTGAGCTTGACTCCATCCTCAACCCGAAAAGGCCCCACAAGCTCATCTTTGATGATACCAGCCCAAACCAGTACTCCACCTCCACCTTGCTGGCGTCTGAGTCGGACTGGAGCTCTCTGCCCTTTACCAATCCATCCATCTGGCCCATCAAGACTCACTCTCATTTCATCAGTCCATAAAACCATAGAAAAATCAGTCTTGAGATATTTCCTGGCCCAGTCTTGACTTTTCAGCTTGTGTGTCTTGTTCAGTGGTGGTCGTCTTTCAGCCTTTCTTACCTTGGCCATGTCTCTGAGTATTGCACACCTTGTGCTTTTGGGCACTCCAGTGATGTTGCAGCTCTGAAATATGACCAAACTGGTGGCAAGTGGCATCTTGGCAGCTGCACGCTTGACTTTTCTCAGTTCATGGGCAGTTATTTTGCGCCTTGGTTTTTCCACACGCTTCTTGCGACCCTGTTGACTATTTTGAATGAAACGCTTGATTGTTCGATGATCACGCTTCAGAAGCTTTGCAATTTTAAGAGTGCTGCATCCCTCTGCAAGATATCTCACTATATTTTACTTTTCTGAGCCTGTCAAGTCCTTCTTTTGCCAAAGGAAAGGAAGTTGCCTAATAATAATGCACACCTGATATAGGGTGTTGATGTCATTAGACCACACCCCTTCTCATTACAGAGATGCACATCACCTAATATGCTTAATTGGTAGTAGGCTTTCGAGCCTATACAGCTTGGAGTAAGACAACATGCATGAAGAGGATGATGTGGACAAAATACTCATTTGCCTAATAATTCTGCACTCCCTGTATTAACGATTTCTTCTCAGTCTTTCGTCCTCTCTCAGCGTCCCAGTCCAGAACAGGACGTTTCTGGCTCGCACTTCCTCATTCTTTTTTAACGACGGCCTTTGCTGCGCTCTGAGGAGTGTTCCATGCCTTCCAGATGTTCTCCGAGGTCTGATGGCCCCACCGCTCTGAAGACGATATTGCTGTTGTGTCGTGGAGATTCTGGGCTAAAACTGGGCGGAACGTAATAAAAGCACAAAACTTGGGCTGAGATCAGCTCACGTATTCTGTTGGGAATGAAGTCGAGGAGAAGGAAGGGCTGAGAACTCCATCGTGGGGAAGGAGACGGAGCGAGAGAGCGAGAGAGCCTGATTGGTCGACGGGCTGCAACTTTGAAGCCAGATAAATTGGCGCGAGTGCAGAACCGCGCGTGTGAGTTCCAGTCGCACTCGTGTCCAAGTCCCCGCAGCCGAGCAGGGGAGAGGCTCAGTTCTTCAAAAGGACGGGGCCAGCAGGGGCCGAGCGGGAAGGCTGGAGGGCCCTCAGCGGAGCCGGCCACGGCTGACGAGACGAAACACTCCCTCTCTTCATCTTCGGCGCGCCCCATGCTAATGGGCCGTTAGAATAAATACGAACGCGCGGCCCGTCATCGCTCTCTCTGCCATCCCCAAAAGGCCAAGCGTGCAGGGACGCCATCAGCCCAGCGAGCGCCACTTAAAATAGCCCGTCGCTAACGCACGTACGCGCGCGGAATGCGCCGGAATGCCAATGTAGACGCTGCTGCTGCTGCTGCTGCTGCTTCTGGCCGGAACTGGGCCAAGCCCCAAATCTGCCCGCCCGTTTATTCATAGCTGTTCAGCAAATGCCCATTATTATATCATACGCATATCAGAACGAATAAGTATTTATTTAAAAAAATAATAATAATTTTTTCATGGGGCAGTGGTGGCCTAGCGGTTAAGGAAGCGGCCCCGTAATCAGAAGGTTGCCGGTTCGAATCCCGATCCGCCAAGGTGCCACTGAGGTGCCACTGAGCAAAGCACCGTCCCCACACACTGCTCCCCGGGCACCTGTCATGGCCGCCCACTGCTCACTCAGGGTGATGGTTAAATGCAGAGGACAAATTTCACTGTGCGCACCGTGTGCTGTGCTGCTGTGTATCACATGTGACAATCACTTCACTTTTACCTTAACTTGACGAACGGCGCTCTGGAAGGCCGAGTGTAAATCCCGCCGTTCATGTTGGGAAGCGTAGAGGCCGTACAAACACTATCCTGGATTTTGATTGGACGCTGGGAACTGTACTATATCGTTGAGATGAATGAATTTTGCCCGTCTGTGTAACCCGGCCTCCCCGATTACGCTCTCAAGCTTCCCTGAAATGAACTGGGAGTTAATATTCCTGCCGGTCTATTTAAATGAAACGCGGCTGTCTGAGTGCTGATTTTTTTTTAGGGTCAGCGGGGTGGAGGGCGCGGTGCACGGGGCCACGTACACTCGGCTTTACGGCCGTGTGACAAATGGTGTTTGTTTTCGGGGGGTCCGCTCCCCCTGGCCTGAGTGCCAGACTTATTGTAACACCCCAGGGAGACAGCAGTTTATTGGCTCCAGTATAGACAGAGGACCGGGTTCGGGAGCTGAGGGGTGGGGCCCCAGTCGTAAACGACTGACTCGGGTGGCGGCTTCAGGGACTCGTGCTGGGGAGCTGGAGAGAAGTGCAGGAAAAGACTGGTCGCATCAGCATTCGCCTTAATGTGGGTTTTTTTTGGTATTCTGTGGATATAAAAGAATTCATGAGGCACCTGCACACACACACACACACACACACACACACACACACACACATATATATATATACATACAAAGTATTGCAGAATACTATTGGGAATCAGCACAAATGCAATTAAAGCAATGGGATGTATTGCAATATATATATTAAATATTATAATAAGTTCTAGGTCTTTGTTGGTGTGTGTGTGTGTGTGTGTGTGAGAGTCACTGTGTGTGTGTGTGTGTGTGTCTCCAGCAGCTGGATAAACAGCTGCAAGTCCTGTTCAGACTCAGCACTCTGTCGATCCGGGTGAATCCGAGCGTCTCGACCCTCCTCCAGTGTGTAACGGCTTTAAATCACTCACACTCATCCTCGCCACGCCCGAACTCCGCCCAGCGGCGCTGAGCACACAGGAGAGGAGACCGCAGCGCACACACACACACACACACACGCAGACATGCTGCATCTAATCAACCGAACCGGCCAGAGTTGTGGGGCGTGTGTGAGCTGAATCACGTATCATTTCGGGGTGTGTATGTAGTGTGTGTGTGTGTGTGTGTGTGTGTGTTGGGGTGTGTTTGGCCCTGTCCCGTTGGAGCTCTTGCTGTCAGGGGGTGGAAACTATGGCGGGAATGCTGCTCAGACAGCCGGCGTATATACATTCATAAAGATAATAATCAGTTTTCAAAAGCCACACGCGCAGCTGATACACGGCATCTGGTAAGAATTATAACGTATCATGAGAAAGTAAGTGGAGTAACGTGGCCGCAGATGGTCCCCAAACCGTCTCACAGCCTGGACACTGGCTTTTAGGACCCCTCCCCTCTGGGGGACGGTACAGAACAGTCCAGACCTCAGGTTCCTGGTCCAATCTCACACATCCATGCATTTTACAGCATTTACCAGACACCCTTATCCAGAGCGACAGGGACAGTCCCCCCCCGGAGACACTCAGGGTTCAGTGTCCTGCTCAGTGTGTTACCCCACTAGGCCACTACCACCAAACTACATGATGTAGTTTATTACACGTCATGCACTTTGTGTTGAGTTGTCGATATTGGATCCTGATTCCGTCCTCGACCGGCCTGGCTGGACAACTTTTCCACCGCGCTCGGCCAAAACATCAGCAGACCGGCGCCTTGGCAGCGCATGACGCTGTTGTGTCATAATCTGTAACTAAAACAAGGCCGTTTGACTGTGAAGCATGAAGCGAGGCGCGCACACACACACACACACACACACACACACACACACACACGCCCCCGCTCAGCTGCTGCTTTTTACTTGTCGACCTTTAACCCCGTGCTGTATTAGGATTTGGCGCCAGGTGAGCGGGGCGGCGGGAACAGAATTCCTCCCGTTTCCAACACTGAACCTGTAACGAGTGGACAGGAAGTAGTCTTTGGTAAGTCACATGACTGTAAGGGAGGGGTCCAGACTGTCCCGGAGGCGTTCGGGCCCTGGACGTTTTTACTGGACGTTACGTGTCTTGCTGATAACATCAGGCCGACTGATGGGGGACGCGGCAGATATGACCGGAATGTGGGCTTCGCCGTCTTCATCACACGCTGATGTGTTTTGTAGAATTTTCCGCCGCTGCGGAAGGTCGAGTGTTCCAAAAACCGGAATGTTCCACTCATTTTAATATTCTGAAATCCACCGGCTGAAGCGCGTACCCGCGACACCTTCCCAGCGCCTTCAACTGACAGCTAGCTAGCGGGCGAACGTGCTGCAGGTGTTGTGACCTGTATAGTTCAATTTAAAGCCTGGTTTTGTCTCATGGGACGTTTTCCGTACTTCCGTTTCGGAAACTTGTTCGTAACAAGTTTAAATGGTGTTTACATGGTCCAGGAGTGTAAAAATGGCAGTTGTGACCCGGCGGTTAAGGAAGCAGAAGGTTGCCACTGGGGTCCCCTTGATGACGGTCCCGTCCCCACATGCTGCTCCCCGGACGCCTGTCATGGTGTCCACTGCTCACCAAGGGTGATGGTTAAATGCAGAGGACACGTTTCAACGTGTCACCGTGTGCTGCGCTGCAGCGTCTCACAATGACAGTCACTTCACTTTTAAAAGGTCTCACATTCTGTATTTGAACTATTTGGTCTCTTTCACCTCGTCCCCCCGGTCAAACTCACACAGGGACGCATTTCTGGAGACAAAGACGCAGGCTTGTTGTCAGACTAAAACCTCGTATCCGAATGAGAGCGGGGATCCCTTCATCTCTTTTCTTCTCGCCCCCGTGGGGGGGCAGCGGGCCGAACGTGACCCGTAAAGCCCCCCCGCAGGCCTGCCGCCCTTCACCATTGTGCACGGCGGGAACCTCCTCGGCGGCCGAAAGATGGGAACCAACCGGCACACTCCCCCTCGGTCACCTGACCCTCCTGCCGCCGGAAGGCTCCTGCTCCGAGGCTCACGTTCTTCTCCACACCACAGGAGCTGTGGGACCTTCTGTTGAGCCAGCTGTTTCTTAATCTCTCACACACACACACACACACACACACACACACACACGCTGCCTTTCTCACACACTAGTGGAACCACTCAGGTGCTGTAGCAGATCAAAAGCCCCGCAGGCCCCTGCACCCCAGAAATCCGCATGTCAGCTGGCGCTCGTGTGCCTGTGTGTGTCTGTAGAACCTCCTCTGATTCTAGTCCTCGTTCCCGCGTTTGAAGTCGGTCTGGTTTCAGTCGTTTTTATTCATGTGTAGTTATTGTGGTTGTAATATTTGCTGGATTTGCCCCGTGCACGTGTATGTTCTGTCTCTTTTCTGATCTCGGTTGTTGCCCTCAGACGTTGCATTAGAGATCGGACGTGGGGCAGATTTGTAGATCGAGTGGAGAACATTGAACTCGTCTATCAACATATGTACGTGAGTGAAGCGCAATTAAATAAATCAGATGATTAATCATTTGCTATAATCATTTGCTATAATCAGACCGGTACCACAGAGCTTAAACTTGGGCACGTGGTTCAGGTTCTTCTGAACCATCAGGTGCCCGGGCGAGTATCTGTGTGTGTGTTCAGGTGAAGAGTTTAACCCCAGTTTCGCCCCGGTGTGGCGGGGGCCGTTCCTCTCAGATTTTGGACATGGCTGTGTGTGTATGTGTGTGTATGTGTGTGTGTGTGTGTGTGTCTGGAGACTACAGCAGAGCCGCTGATGATTGACAACCACGCCGACATTTCTTTTAATGGTTTCTTGGTGAGAATATGCATTATGGTGATAATAATAATGTTCATGCAAATTCACTCGAACAAAAAGTAAAGGTATAAACCTCCTGGGATAACAGTCGTAATGTACATTGTGTAACGGCCCCCCACCTCGGCTAGAACTACGACTGCTCGCTGTGTGACTGTCATTATCTGACACTGCAATGGTAACACGGTGCATCGCTATATCGCTGTGGTGTAAGGAAATTCCTGTTGCCATGACTACAGCAGCATGCTTCCAGCACGTGAGGTTCATGTGGAATAAACAGCACTTCCCGCCGCCGCCCGGGCCCCTGGCTCCGTAATCAAAGCGGCAGCGTGGCCCACTTGTGTGCTTAGCAGATTAATATGGCCATTGTTAGCCGAGTGATGAAAAGAAACCGGACCCTCTGATTTTCTCCCCCATGCTCGGGCCCTGAGGTAATTAAGGTTTCAGTTGCACACACACACACACACACACACACACACACGAGCCTTTGTGCAGCATTAATAATGGAACAATATCGAGTTTTCATTATGCTAGAAGTCAGGCTAATCTCGGCTGTACACAAGCTTGCGGCCCCGGTCCAGATCAGGGGCCCCGTCCCGGCCAGCGGAACGGTGACAGAAACGTGTCCTCGCTAAAAGAGGTGTCGGTCAACACAGGTGGTGTGAACCATGGCCACGTCCCCATCAGGACACGGGGGTCGCTGGTGGCAGGAGTGCGTAGTAACGAGTGCCGTTTACTCCGGTATTTTTACATGAGCGACTTCTTTTAAAAAACGAAAGGTTAGGTTAACAGCGCCGTATGGTTTACTTTTACTCGGGTACACTAGCGCATTAGAAACGCGACTCGTACTTTGCTACTTTGGGCAACATATTTAATAGGGAATAACCCTTTTATTCCCTATTAAATATGCTTCATTTTGTCCGGACAGATGCCACCAGCAGATCTAACACATGACACCATGTCACCGTGTCACCGAAAAATGGGACTAAAACTACAGTTGACAGAAAGAAAACAGAATCTTGCTCTTTCAAACGGACCCTGTATAGGCCAGCGTACGTATTCTGTGGAGGAAGGAATTAGCGTTATCCTATAGCTGTTTATATATATATATATATATATATATATATATACACACACACACACACACACACACACATATATATATATTTGTACACTCGGATTTAGTCCAATAATTACTATAAATGATTATTATTAGGAAAATCCAGCACATTTACATGTTTTCGGTCTATATACATCTTTTCTAGACTGCAGTACTTGAGTAGTTTTATCACTGCCTTCTTTTACGGACGTAATTGAGTAATTTTCTCTTTACTTTGTATTATTATTTTGGAGTAATGCTACTCACACTTGGGTAAAATTTTTGCCTTCTCTGCCCACCTTGGCTGATGGCTTGGTGACTATAATAGTGTTAATCATAAACCCATCTGAACCCAAATCCGTGGCATTTATTGGAAATTCCTGTGAAACATGTGTGTGTGTGTGTGTGTTGCTGGGCTGATCGTCGGGCGTGTTAGTGAAGTCGTCTCCCGGAGCTCCGCGGTGATTCCCCAGGCCGTCCTGCTGGGCTGCGGTTTAATCTGGACTCTGTCAGACGGGGCGGGGCAGAAGGCGGGATTAGGGGCGGACGATCGGCGCGGTGGACGTGTGTGGATCGAGTGTCTGTGGCGCCGGCGTAGGGCCAGGATGACGAGTTGTCGCCATGGAAGAGCCGTATAAAGAGCACACGCCCCAGGCCACTACCTGTGGTCAGCATAACTCTCATTAAGCCCTGTTTTTTTAACCGGCTCTCATGTGACGTGACAGTCCCCCCTCCCTCTTGTCCTCTGTCTCACCCCTCACCGAGAGTCGGAATCATTTGTAATCTCATTAGCGGCTCTGTGCTGTGTTTGAAGGGATTAAACTGATTTTTTGGGTGATTAATGCTCCCTTTTTCTGCCCAGAATGTGTAGTTTAGCCTCGTTAAACGCCACAACTCACTCAAAAGCATTTTTTACCCTGGTTTTAATATCCCGAGGACATAATGCAGCCAAATCTTTCTGCTGCAACAAATACTGACCCTTGTCCAATATGATTGTGAAATAGATCATTTTGGTACTTGATTGTTGATGTCTAACAAGTATTGAGCAACATCTTTATTAAAGATGCAGTCCAAAATTTCCAAGCATTATATATGTATATAAATAGTAGAGTTCAAACCAATTTCACTAGTTCACCCAGCACCCGAAAACCTGCATGTTGGTGTTGGTAGTGGGCGTGGTCACGTTCACTAGGAATTAAAGCACCTGATAACCTGCATGTTGGTGTTGGTAGTGGGCGTGGTCACGTTCGCTATGAATTAAAGCGCCTGATAACCTGCATGTTGGTGTTGGTAGTGGGCGTGGTCACTTTGACTGGAATTAAAGCGCCTGATAACCTGCATGTTGGTGTCGGTAGTGGGCGTGGTCACGTTCACTAGATATTAAAGCGCCTGATAACCTGCATGTTGGTGTTGGTAGTGGGCGTGGTCACATTCACTAGATATTAAAGCGCCTGATAACCTGCATGTTGGTGTCGGTAGTGGGTGTGGTCACGTTCACTAGATATTAAAGCGCCTGATAACCTGCATGTTGGTGTTGGTAGTGGGCGTGGTCACGTTCACTAGATATTAAAGCGCCTGATAACCTGCATGTTATTACTACCAAGCTACTGTTGTTTTCACACTTACATCAGATTTATTTTATGTATTCAGCCAAATATCTGGGAACAAAGTTACACATTTCTATGGAGGAGCGGTCCGCACGATCCAGCACGATCCAGCACGATCCTATACGTGTTGACTGTGGTTTCATGCAGCTTCATTTAAGTACATTTTGAACAATGAAGCAGAGCCATTTGCCTCCTTTTGCAGTTTTCTTGGCTTGTAATGGCCTCTGTGGGGTTGGGTGGGGGCTGCTTTCTGGGGCGGGGTCTTCTGGACGTTTCCTCCAGGTTAATGGGAACTTCCTCCAGCAGGGTCCCTGCTGTAACAGCACGCAGAGTGTTTTATTGCACCGTCATAAATACCTGCTCACTGCTCATAGTGTGTGTGTGTGTGTGTGTGTGTGTGTGCTTGTATGCTACATACACTCATGCATATACACACATACACAGTGGATGGGCCCGTAAAAAAAAAACTCCACCCCTGCAGTTAACCTAGCGGTTAAGGGAGCGGCCCCGTAATCAGATGGTTGCCGGTTCGAATCCCGAACATTTCCTTGCCTGCTGACGTTTCAATCTCAGAAGGAGTTTTCCGATTTCCTGAACCGGACATGGTGCCGGTTCAGGAACTCCGTGCTTGAGGAGCGGCCCGGTGGGGTTTCTCGGGGGGCTTTGAAGCGACAGCGGGGCACGTGGGCCCTGTGTGGTCCCCCAGAGGCGGCCATATTGTTTGTCTCTGTGCCCCGTTTATTTAGTTCTGTTTATTTACAGTCTAACAGGCAGATGCTGCCGGCATCTGTTGCTCGCAAGGACGGCCGAGCCCGCGGTGTCGGGTTCCGAGGCCGGGGGTGGGTGGGGGCGGGTGCTGCTAAAATCCAGAGGGGGTAAGAATTTCAGTCTCTCCAGGAAGGGAATGCTAATGTGGGGTGAGGGGTGTGCCGGGGGGGTTGGGCGTCTCTGTTGGGGGTTGGTGGGAGGGGAGCCTTTCGGCCCTTTGAGCTCCAACCATCCTGCCCCCCCCCCTTTTAACACACACACACAAGCAAAAAAAACCCCCCAAAAAACCCCATCTGTTTCACGGTGCAGCGGAGTGAGAAACACAAACAGCCATCAGCGGATCCCCTCCGCCTCCACGTCCCTCCTTCCTCTCGCCACACCAAAGGAGCAGGAAGTCGGGGTTTCGGTGGGGGGGGGGTCCGTTTTTTAGGGACAGGTGCTCCGGCGGCCCCCCCGAATCCAGATAACAAAGGGCCCCTTTCCCGGCCCTGGAGCCCGCTGCCCTCCGCAATCTCCATCCGAATGCAGGGCCCGAGTTGACATGCTAATGGCCGAGAGGGAGAAGTGATTGAAGGAACGCATCACAATGAGGGATGAGGAACGAGAACATGGCCACGTTCCCTCGGACGTTCTGCCTCAGTGCCCGTCAATGTGCTGCGGTCGAGGGAAATGGAGTGTGTCTGTTTAAAGAAGGAAGGAATGTCGTGTTTATTAAAAGAGGGAAGGACAGAAAAGAATGGAGGGAAGTAAAGGGCCAGAAAATGGAGGGATAGTTAAGAGCTGAAGGGATGGGAGGAAGAAATTATTCTTTTTTAGTGCGTTAAGGAACAAAGGAAGGATAAAAAGCTCTGTGCAAAATGAAAGAGAGGGCAATGAAGGAATGATGATTGGCCGAAGCCTTTTGACCGCTCATTGGCCATTGGTGACAACATGGCTGCCTCCACCTATGGACCAAATGAACGAGCAGAGCAGACAGAGAGAAGAATGGAGGTGAAAATAACACGCCTTTATTAATGAAGTAGGGACCGGCGGGCCGTGGTGCTGGTCATGTGACCCCCTGGTCATGTGGCCTGTTAGTCACGTATGACGGGCAGCAGCCTGCAGACGTATGGCCGTCATCTCGGGGCGCTTTGATTGCTGATCCGCACACACGGCGGGACGCCCCACACCCCACCGCACACGGGGTCAACCGAGTCCCAGTCTGGGACACGCCCGTCCGCCCTTCCTCCCCACCGGGGACCACAATGGCCTCATGTGTGGGGTGTTTTGTTACGTTTTGTTGGGTTTATTGTATGACCACGACACCCTCTGGTTCACCTCCGCTCCACCCTGTTGGGCGACGCTGCACTCCGACACCCCGAACTCTGATTTGTATTTTCTGGAAATTATTTTTTTAGGATTATGGACCGGTAAACAGTTCACAGTGTGTGTGTGTGTGTGTGTGTGTACTTTCAGCTGTTGTGCGTCTGTATCAGTCACATGACTTTTCTCTGCGCTCGCCTGACACAGGAGGAATGTTCCGGAATCTTGGAGAGATGTGTGTCAAATTTCCGGTCACCCCAATTCCAAATCACTCACGCACACACACACACACACACACACACACACACACACACACAGTGGAGCTGTAAAATGTAACCAATTTTACTTCTTTGTTTAGTTCTTTATTTACAAACAATTATTTGTTGTGTTTATTGTCATTTCCAGATGAAATAATTAAATAATGTCGACTTTCAAAGTTTAATTGCCGGACGAGTTTATCGGCCACGCCCGTGATGTGAGGGCGTTCCTGCAGTGAAAATGCCTCCTCTTATCCCGTTAGCTGCACCATTAACACCTCCAGCTAACCTCATTAATGCCACTGTGTGTGTGTGTGTGTGTGCGTGTTTGCGTGTGTGTGTGTGTGTGTGTGTGTGCGTGTTTGCGTGTGTGTGTGTTTGTGTGTGTGTGTGTGTGTGTGTGTGTGTGTGTGTGTGTGTGGTTGAGCCACAAAACACACGCCGGCTCGATCGGCCCACATCTAATTAGATTCTCTAATTACACGACGTCTGTCATAAACCATGTAAACGGAGTAAAGAGGAAGGACTGAACTTTAGATTCCTGCAGCCATCTTGTGCGTGACTGAAAGACCTGTGAACCTTGAGATGTTTCCTGGTGAGAGGCGTGTGATGTACGGCGCCCTCTTCAGGCCGACTGGAGTGTTGTTTTTTTTGGACGCAGAATCAGCTGATGTTCTTGGTGTTTGTTGCTCACAGAACATTTACAGCATGTGACCCCTAAAACCATTCTGACCTCTGACACACACACGCGTGACCCAGTGGATCCGTGGAAGGGGGCCGCGGGCGGGAAGGTGGCCGTCCGGCAGATGGGCCCGACACTCGGGCCCCGAGATGAAAGGTTCGCATGTCGCCGGATAAATAAACTCATCTGGCTGACTGGAGGCCGTGGAGGTGATTGGTTTAACAGGGGGGTGTCGGGACGGAGCGGGCGGGGCCTCGCCGTTTACGCCGTGTTGACGCGCCGAGCCCCGGTTCCTCTGTCGGACGAAGCCGTCTGTCGAAGGAGGGACAACTGGGACGTGGAGACGCCCGGTGTCGGCGCTCATGCCACTTTCTCCCCCACTGCCTCCTCAGTACAGGAACTCACCGGAAGTGGTTTTCACAAATTTTAAATCATATTTACATGTTTATTTAAATGAAGATTTCATTTACATTTACAGCATTTACCAGAAGCCCTTATCCAGAGCGACTTACAATCAGTAGTTACAGGGACAGTCCCCCCCTGGAGACACTCAGGGTTAAGTGTCCTGCTCAGGGACACTGAATCTGGGTCTTCAGGTTCATAGGCGAGTGTGTTACGCGCTAGGCTACTTCCACGTCATCAGATGTTTCATAATACATTCTGCAAAAGTGACAATTTCGAGACAACATAACTCGCCCAGAATATTCCAAAAATGTTGTTTTTAGAGTGGGTGGTGGCCAAGGTGCCACTGAGGTCCCCTTGATGAAGGTCCCGTCCCCACACACTGCTCCCCGGGCGCCTGTCATGGTGCTCACTGCTCACCAAGAGTGATGGTTAAATACAGAGGACACGTTTCACCGTGTCACAGCGTGCTGTGCTGTGGTGTCACATGTGACGACATGTGACTTTCACTTGAACGGAGTAATCAGGGGACTGTTTTTAAGTTGGAGCAAAGCTCAGCGGCAACTATGGTGCTTGTTCGCTAGTGACATGTCAGGATTTAGTTAAATAACGGGTTAAAACGGGTTTAAATCACCCGGAATGCGGAATAGCGTGAGTGCTAGTGTGGGCTCCTCGCCATTACAGATCCTGTACTGCGGGACAGAAATAATTACACACCAACCGAAAGCGTAGATGGTTCCGCTCCTTCAAGATACGCTTTATTAAAAGATTCCTGATGTTTCTCCTGCGAACATGCCCTGGACTTAGCGCATTGTGCGTCGGTTAGAAGCAGCTTGACGATAGTGCCCTTGATGTGGTGGGCGTGTCTGTGCATAACTACATAACTAAACCGCAAAGTGTTCCGTATACGGAGAAACGGGCGAATGCAACATTGGCCCGCGTTACATCTCCTGCAGAATATGGTGGTCACCTGGGTCCACCACGTTCTAGGGCGACTAGGAGGTTAAGTTGAACAGGTACTAAAGGGAACTGGAACTGGATGCTTTGACATGGAACTGCATGTTCTAGTTTATTTATAACCAAAATGTGTTCAAGCAGCCGGATACAATTCTGTGGTGTTTACCAAAAAAAAAGGTACCATGCCGGATTAATGAAAGACCTCGGTGCATCTCGTCCACCAGACGTTCTTCTGGTCTTCCTGTGTAATCCCCGAGCAGAGTCGCAGTATCTTCACGCGGCTGAACCTAATGAGCCGCTGTTCGTGTACGTGTGTGTGTGTGTGTGTGTGTGTGTGTGTTTAAACACCATTATCTGTCAGCCTTGATGTCGCCAGGCCACCGCGATCAGCAGCCGAGTGGCGAGATGAATAGTTATGGACCCGGAGAGATGGTGCTGCAACTCACAATATATTCCGTTCTTTTTCTGTTCTTAATTTCGGATTTTTCATCTCTATGCAAATGATTGTGTAAATAGCCTGATTGGTTACAGATACGGTGATTCCTCTGTGTGTGTGTGTGTGTTTATACACAGGACTCCCCAGGGAGCGAATTATCAAGCAGGAGCGTCACGTGACCAGCTGGTGTGGCACTTTTATCTGCGTCCCGCGGCCCCACACCCTCGCACACTCGAGCCCGGCAGCGCACACCCAGGGTCTGTGTAAATACACACACGCGTTCATTCTTTTAATTAAAAGGAACGTCTCCCTCTGGTTTTTGCTTCTGGGTCAGAACAGAGAAGGACGTTACAACACGGCGTCACCGGCGTTCTCTACAGGTACATTATTACAGATACGTTATTACAAATACGTTATTACAGGTACGTTATTACAGATACGTTATTACGGGTACGTTATTACAGGTACATTATTACAGGTACGTTATTACAGATACG
>NW_021629864.1:55000-64986 GCF_900700375.1 Denticeps clupeoides
TCCTTCAGGCTCACTACTGCACCTTTCTTTCATCACGACCAAGATGGACTTTCTACATGTACATTTACATCATTTCGTAGATGCTGTTATCCGGAGCAGCTTACACGAGTATAGTCCATCACTGTAATCCCTCATGTGATTGGTTAGTGACCGATCTGTAAATGCCATTAGTTTAATAACTCAGAAGCCGTGTTTTTTTTTTATAAGATCTGCAGTGACTCATCTGGTCGAACATTTAGTGGAGATTTCATTCCACCACCTAGTCTCCAAGACAGAGAAGAGTCCAGATGAATGTTTCCCTAGTACGTTGAGAGATGGTGGTACCAGTGGAGCAGTGCTGGAGGATCGGAGAGAGGAGGTAGGAGGGCGTGACACTTCCTTGGCTTTGTAGGCCAGCATCAGTATTTTGGAATCTGATGTGGGGGCAGCTACAGGAACCCAGCACAGGAACGTAGCAGTGGAATGGGAAGGTCGAAAACAAGTCGTGCTGCAGTTTTCTGGAGGTCTAGAGCTCATAATGTCCAATGATAATGTCTCATTGCAACTTTCTCATCACCCATCTAAAGCCAAAACCAGTTAATTACCCTTCCTTATAGCCAACCACAGTCCCCTCTACACTGATGCTTCTCGAATAGTGGGCCGTACCTGTGCTAAATGATACAGCCACTCTTCCACTCGCTGTGCTTTTGACGATATGTGACATTTCAAAATAAACGTTCCAATTGGAAAGACGGGGAATGATTTAATATATATGAATATGGCACCTTTCAGGTAGGGTCAAACTACATGAGTAAACCCATGTACATCATGCACGTTCACACTTGTGAGAGCCGTACATAATAGGTTTATGGTTTTATTTTGAAACGTTGCATACCATCAGAAGCGCAGCAAGTGCCAACGTGTGTGTATGTTCAGACATACACGACAGAAAATCCAGCAAAGATGGATCTATGAATGTTTGTTGAGTACAGAAACTCACGGGGGGGACACCTCATAGTCAACCAAAGTTCTGAACTCCTACCAAAACGTCGTCAGGAAGTAGGGTTGGAAAGGTTTTGGCACAGTCCCCTCAAGTCTTTAAAGTTTCATTTCTCTTTTCTCACGGCCACCCGCACCACTGTCTCTGTACGTTTCTGCTGCTCGTGGCCCCGCCTTCGTCCCACCAGGCCGAGTCGTGGGGAATTAAATGCTGAAGTGTTGTGCTTGACTGACTGACTATTTCAGGCCGGCTGCCCAGTGGACGGCACTGGGAACAGAGAGGTGGGGACCGGGATGACCAGATGGTATCTGTGTTGAACGGAAAATATACAAGTTTGTATATTTTGGGGGAAATTGTGGCGTTGACCTTTGAAGATGTGGAATTTGCGTCTCGTTCACAAGGACATGAAATGGCGGTTGAAGGGGGGGGGACTGGCTGTCGGAGAAGTGCAGCATGAGCAGGTGGGACGGATCTGCCAAACTCGGCATGGCTGACCGCAGAACCAAGAACACGGTTGTGTTTGACCTGAGCAGCAGTTCGCTCAGAAGCAGGTTGATGCATCTCAGTGGGACAGATGTCCAGAGAGTGGGCAGTAGAGGCTCAGAGGGACACATCATTGGTCCAAGCGTGTTGAACGGCGGGCCTGATTGTTTTGGACAATGATGTCCAGGTTAGTTCAGGGTCGCGGTGCATGACTCCACCCGCTCCCAGAATCGAACACACCTACATCACCCTGAGTTCTGGCACATTCCAATACGGTGAGACTGTCCATCTCTGATGAAGAGAACTTCAGAACATCTAGACGCCAGCGAGAGATGGACGCAGAGCAGGAATAACAGATCCAGGTCGACGAGAGAGGCTCTAATTACGGCTGCGCCGGGAGGGAGGGGGACTGGGCACAATTATGCTAATAAGGAGCAGAAGATGGCCATTAATGAGGCTCATTATGAGTGTGTGTGTATGCGTATGGCACGGATATAAAGAGCGCCAGGCGGAGTGTTAATGTGTTATTTATCTCTCTCTCTCTCTCTCTCCTCTCCTCTCTCTCTCCTCTCTCCCTCTCTCTCTCTCTCTCTCTCTCTCTGTATCTAATGATTCGTCTGTGACAGAAACCCTCAGCGTTTCAGTCCTCGGGATTATCGGACCTGACGTCTCCAGGCCGTCAGAACCGTTGCGCCTCCTGTCCGTCAACCCAGCACCGCAGAGGAGGGAACCGGCAGCCGAACTCGCTCCACTCCGGGGGTCTAATGAAGCGAGACTCGAAGGAACGCACACAGAGCGCGTCGCTTTAGTAAAAGGACCGAATTACGAGCTCCAACATTCTTCATCGATAGGACTCACACAACTTCACGGTTTTACATGAGATGCGCTAATTTATTGGTTGTGTTTATCCTTAATGTGCGGACCAGTCTTGATCCACAGGGTTTCATATAAAAAACCAGTTCTCCTGGGCGGGGTTAGGAGTGTGTTTGTGGGAATTCTGTGAAGTATCCGCGTCTGTGTCATGTCCCCGTCTAGGGGTTGGGAAACATGGGAATGTGTGCGGTGGGAAGACACAGACTGAAAGTGCTACTACACAACTACACAATAATCCACAGGAGGACAAAACACCATGAAAGGAGAGACAATACAGATACACAACAAAGCTACAACTAACCACTAACACACAACAAAGGCTTCACCAACTCTAACACAATCCAAAACTCCAAAACTCTTCTCTCACTCCTCCAGCTCCACAACAATGAGCTTTGAATGGTGGCTGGAATGGTCCTTATGTAGTCCTCTGTCCTGTGCGTTGATTGGCTGCCAGTTGACGAGGGAATTGGTGGGCGGAACCGTACTCCCCACCTCCGCCCAGCAGCAGACAGAGAACACGCACAACACCGAGCACCCCAAGCCATTCTACGGCCCAAAGCACGTAACCCCCCACCACCACCACCAAAACAAGAAGAACAAAATACGGTTTTATTTTCTCCTTAAACAAAATGAACCCGAAAGAGCGCGCGATAAGGTACCCGCCAAAATACTGTCCAGTCCTCTCTTGCAGCGGATCTCCCCTGCAAGTACAAGGACCAGCGAAGGATGCGTTGGTCCGTGTTCCTCATCCTGGAGAGGAACACCGGAGGGTTATGACCCGATGTAAACCTCAAAATATTGAAGGTATTATAGTTATATAATACTATAGTTCAACTGATGTTCCAGAAACCTTCGCGAGAAGTAGAGGTTCCTCCACACAGAACGTGCTCGTCCATGTCTTCATGGACCTTGCTTTGTGCACTGGTGTCCATTGGAACAGGGAGGGACCGTCCCCAGCCGGGAGGATGACATTTTGCCGAGGCATTCAGAGCTGTTTTCGCCGGAAAGTCGACACCCGAAAAGCATCCCCGCGCCACAATCCCCCGCCGTCAGGCGCGTACTGTCCTCCCGGCATCCACCACAGCCAGACTCATCCATCAGATCTCCAGACGCTGTCACCCTCTCTACACGCAGATAACGACCCTTCACAAGTTTGCCGCTGGGCCACCACCTCCACGTATAATACCGGTGACAGCTGATGGTGGAATATTTACTTCATTTAGACTCATTGAACGGGTGGACCACCAAGGTGCCACTGAGGCCCCCTTGATGAAGGGACCGTCCTGTCATGGTGCCCACTGCTCACCAAGGGTGATGGTTAAATACAGAGGACACGTGTGGCCGTGTCACAGTGTGCTGTGCTGCAGTGTCTCACAATGACAACCACGTCACCTTCACCGTTCCACGCCGCATTTCACTGAGCTTCTCGGTAGAACCGGCTTTTTCCGTGTTCATGGAAGTGATATGTTCAGCGTAATGGTGTGTATTTGGTATATTTCGTCTTACCAAATGAAAGTACCGTGAATTGGTGAATAGTTTCACTGCCAGGTACGAAGTTCAACGGTTAATGGCCAAGTTGGCAAAGCGAGCTGTTATTACGGCAGAGCGGATATCTGTGTGGGAGAATAATTCTAATTCTAATAATAATTATTCACTTTTACCTTTTTTACTTCTGGGAGCTACATAATTCCATTTTATAATATCCCGACTTACGTCCGTCTGCCGTAGCTGACGGCTCCTGACGCGTGAAACACGTCTGACGGAGGGCCCGTGGGGGGTGATGGGAAGGATGAGGAACATCTCGGGAGGAAGGTCAACACCACTGTCATGGCCGCCGGATTGACACGTGCTTAATAATAATATTTCAACCCAGGTGGTCCGACGGTTTGAAAAGTGACGGTGAGCGTGTTTGACTGTGCAGTTCACGCCGGCCTCTGATTGGCTGTTAATAAGGGCTGAATATTCCAGCCACCTCAGTCTCCGGTACGAACGTTGGTTTTAGGACCAGATTTATATATTCTGTCAAAGAATAAAAACGAAAACATATGAAGGACCATACAGTTCTGCATACATTTGGAACTAATTTATCGACCCATTCCCACTCTAGGGTGAAACAATTTGGCGAAAAAAAATGTTGTCATAAGATGATACATTTGAATTAAACCAAAATCGTCAATGTTTTACAACGTCAAAGTTCGTCAACGTTCATCTTGGACGTTGGATTAGAGCACGCAAACGAGAGCGTGCAGGCGAGAGAGTAGCGTGAGCATCGCGCAGTTGACAGAAGCGCGAATACGGCAGAAAGTTGTTTGTTACCAGCTAGCTAAATAGGAGGGGCCCCCTAGGGGCAGTTGTGGCCTAGCGGTTAAGGTTGTCGGTTCGAATACCGACTGCCAAGGCGCCACTGAGGTGCCACTGGTACCGTCCCCAAACACTGCTCCCCGGGTGCCTGTCACCAAGGGTGATGGTTAAATACGGAGGACACGTTTCACAGTGTCACCGTGTGCTGTGCTGCAGAATCTCACAATGACAATCACATCACTTTCACTCAGTTTTCATTATTTTGAACACATTATCTCAGTAATGACTTGTGTGATGAATGACTTCATGGATGAATTGACAGTAGGTCAAAGGTCAAGGTCATTGATGATGACAAGGGTAAGTGATGAGATAATTCACTAAAACATAATGCTTATTAAATGTAATAATGTATGAGTGCGTGTGTGAACGGGAGAGTCTATGAACTCCTTCCAAGACGATTGGTGGATGCTGTGTGGAATGTGCCGTCTGGGCGCGGCATCCTGTGGTTCGGTAGTTTGGCTTCTGTTGACCGTTTCTGTGTTGGAAAAAGGCTCCTTTTCAGTGGAGGCAGGGTGTGTGTGTGATGTGTAGAGTGAGTGTGTGTGTGTGTGTGTGTGTGAGGTGTGTCTGTGTGTGTATGTCGAGTAAGACAGAGGAGACGCAATGTCTGAATCACAATGATTTGCTACGTCTGAAATTTAAGTCATTGTGAAGCGCTGCAGCACAGCACACGGTGACACGGTGAAACGTGTCCTCTGTGTTTAACCATCACCCTTGGAGCAGCGTGTGGGGACGGACCTTCATCAAGGGGCCCTCAGTGGCACCTCGGCGGACCGGGATTGGAACCGGCAACCTTCTTATAACCGGGCCGCTTCCTTAACCGCTGGTGAAACGGTGTCGTGATTATTGTCGCTACGTCTGATTGGTGAAACGTCGACTCGGTGTTGCCTGATGTTGTAAAATAAGTTTTTAATTCTCAGTTGTATTCAAGTAAAAGTAAAAGTATGTCGTTGTAAACCTAAAAAAGTTCGAGAAGTAAACGTAACTCGTTACCGCCCACTTCTGCACACTCCACCTCACGTCCCACTGCTCCTCACCGTCTCTCTCGCTCTCTGTCCCGTGTCCGCTGTAAATCTGACCTACCTGGAGGTTTTACTCGGTGTAGGTGTGGCCACAGTAATAAAACTGAAAAATCATGATAATCCCCGAACCCACAAATAAAACCGCCCATGTTAGATGTGGTTTCGAATTTTTTACAGATTATGACGTTTACATTACATTTACAGCATTTATCAGATGCCCTTATCCATGACGTCCCTATATATATGTGTGTGTGTGTGTATATAAATATATATATATTGTCCCTCATGAAAGCGTAGGAGGATATGATTACATGAGGCGTATTGATTTACTTGTCAGAATCTGTCCCAGCAGTTGTTGTGTGAGGCCGGAACCGTCTCTGGAGGCGGAACGTCCAGATGAATTCCACATTTTCCACAATTTTTTTGTATTTATTGTAGAAGGGAATTAATCGCAAAGATTAATTTATTCATTTAAATTATGCTGTTAACATATAAAAATATAAAGCAAAGGCCAGAATTCCTCCACGGTTCCCCCATCTGTTTCCCCGCCTCCATATCTGTGTAAATGAAATGGCGCCCCGGGGGGTCGTCTTAATTACATCTGCCCAGGAAAAAAAGGCGAGCGAGCGAGCGAGAGAGAGAGAGAGAGAGAGAGATTGCCATTCTCACATTAATCACATTCAAACAGAGCTGCATTTAAAACCAGACCTGCTTTTCATCCCCTCGTCCCCTCTCCTGTCCCTCAGCTGCCTTTCATGGCCCTGTGGCTCTCTCATCTCGCTCTCTCTCTCTCTCTCTCTCTCGCTCTCGCTCTCTGCCATCTGGCTGAAGCTCTCACTTAAACTCTGGCAGCTACAGAGGGAGCTGAATCCATTTCTTTTACAACTTTTCTCAAAGGAGCCCATCTCGCCCACGCTTCTCTCGTACTGCAGGTTGTTTCTCTCTCTCCTCCCTCTCTCTCCCTCTTTCTCTCTCTCTCTCTTCAGTCTCTCTCCCTCTTTCTCTCTCTCTCTCTCCCTCTCTCTCTTCCCCTCTCTCTCTCTCTCTCTCTCTCTCTCTCCCTCTCTCTCTCTCTCCCTCTCTGGTCCTTTTTGCTTCAAACACACAGGCAGCCAGTGAATGAAATGAAATGAATGAAAATGCTTCCCTCCAGTGAGCATAAAATTCTGGAAAAAATGCACATCGACATGAATTACCACTCGGAATCGACACGAAGCAAAAACACAGCATTGGCCACCATTTTTATAACAATTTTAAACAACAATGTTGACACATACACACACGCATACACACAAACACACACATACACATGCACACACACGCACACATACACATGCATACACACATATATATATTTAATGCAAGGTTACATAAACTGCACCCGGGCCGACTATATGTGTGTATTTGTGTGATAAAGTTGTGAACAGACTGCTGAGGGTGTCATCGTTCTCAAAACGAAAAAATTCAAAACTGAAACAGGAACCATCAACAGTCTTTGTGCCATTTTTTTCTTGGTGGTGGTCCAGTATGGTCCTTTGTGAAATGATTTCCAACGATTTCCATTGCCAGAACTGGCGTGTGCTGACAGTGTAAAACACCCATACACCCGTACACACCTACACCCGTACACACCTACACTCGTACACAACTACACCCATACACCTGTTCACACGTACACACCTACACCCGTACACACGTACACACCTACACTCGTACACAACTACACATGTACACCCATACACACGTACACACCTACACCCCTAAACCCATACACACGTACACACCTACACCCCTACACCCGTACACACGTACACCCGTACACACATACACACATACACCCGTACACATGTACATCCATACACCCGTACACACCTACACTCGTACACCTGTACACCCATACACATACACATGTACACCCGTACACACATACACATGTAAACACGTACACATGTACACCCATACACACCTACACCCGTACACACCTACCCTCGTATACCCGTACACCCATACACGTACACACATACACCAGTACACACCTACACATGTACACACGTACACCCATACACACCTACACCCGTACACACATACACCCGTACATCCGTACACACCTACACCTACACACACCTACACCCATACACACATTCACACTTACACACGTACACACATACACCTATACACACGTACACACCTACACCCGTACACCCATACACCCGTACACACGTACACCCATACAGACGTACACCCATACACACGTACACACCTACACCCGTACACCCATACACCCGTACACACGTACACCCATACAGACGTACACCCATACACATGTACACACCTACACCCGTACACCCATAGACCCGTACACACGTACACACCTACACCCATACACCCGTACACACCTACACTCGTACACCCGTACACCCATACACACATACACCCTTACACACCTACACCCGTACACACCTACACCCATACACACGTACACATGTACACACGTACACACATACACACCTACACTCGTACACCCCATACACCCATACACGTACACCCATACACACGTACACCCGTGTACCCGTACACACGTACACCCGTACACACGTACTATTCCGGTCATCTCTTTACTACATCGTTCTGTACACCGCTGCACTTGAGAGATGCCCGTCGGCCCAAATCTGATTCTGTAACACACAGACAGAACAACGCCGACCGCATTGCGTTACAGAATCCCGAGTGGGGAACCTGAAAATGGGGGTTCGAGAACATGTCATCTGTCGGGGGGTGTCACGGTGCACACCCCTGGCGGGCGTGACAGGAGATTTTATTGAGACAGCGAGAGCCGTGGTTACCTCCATTTCCCCAGCCCACCCCCCCACCGCGGTTTAAAGTAGCCCTTTTGTCAGGGGGGTTGGATGTCACCACACCGGGGCCGGGGGATGTTTGGCAGGCGCACAAAGACCCTCCTGTTTCTGGGGGGCCATCCCTCCCCCGGCCGTGCGCTCCTGGTCCGAGTCCTCTACAAACACGGGATAAATGACAGATCTGTTCCGTTACATAATCCACACGTCCATGTGCACCGTGCTGATTAGAGGAGAACACACACGCACACACACACACACACACGCGCACACACACATGCACGCACACACACACGCACACACACACACATATACACACACACATGCGCACACACACATACACACACCAACACAAACACACACATACGCGCACACACACACATTCATACAGACCACACACACACACACACACACACACCACGCACACACACGCACACACACATACACGTGCACACGCACACACCACACACACACACCGCGCACGCACACCAACCACACACACACATACGCACACATCAGAAAATTCACCACTTTCCTCGTTTCCTGAACAGAGCCGTGAAACAGCAGCTCTGATCTTCATCTGGACAGAGGGCCACGTCCAGAGATGCACACACGCATACAAATCTGTACAAAACGTTGTGTTTTACCTCCACCCTCTCTGTAACACACACACAGCCAGCGGTTTAAGGCCAGAAACACACACGCCCCTTGGATCCCCACGTATTCCGACATTTTGGAATGGTTGTGGAATTCTCTGAGCGGCCGCATTTCTCTCCTCGGCTCTGCTTTTGATTAATGGCCCCGAAGTGGTCGGTCACACCAGAGTCCGCGAGTGGCCCCTGCCCGTATCAAAGCGGCGGGGGACGCTGGGAAACTTCGTCCGGAATATTTGCTCCATTAATCACGCTAATTCCTCGAGATGGTGGTTAACCGCGGGACGCTTTACCCATAATGCCGCTGGGAGGTGGCCGCGGCGGGCACGGGTCCGTCCTGAAGGCTGATGTTAGGGGAACAGAGGGAGACACGAACAGGGCCGCCGAGCTACACAAACACGGCCAAACCCACACAACCGCCAGCGAACTTTTCCTTTATTATCCCAACGCCGGGACGGGCGTGGAGGTCATTTTACAAACTGGCATCTACGCCGCGTCAAAAACATCAGAAACAAACACGATCAAATAGGCTTTTTACTGGGTCAAGTACCGGGTTGTAATCACACTTATTACAAAGGCTAATTCATCTGTGACGAGATGGTCATTGTGAGACACTGCAGCCCAGCACTCGGTGACACGGTGAAACGTGTCCTCTGTATTTAACCGTCACCCTTGGTGAGCAGTGGACACCCCCGTGTGGGGATGGGACCTTCATCAAGGGGACCTCAGTGAGACCTTGTTGGTTCGGGATTTGAACCCACAA